>NW_027461873.1:125000-425000 GCF_050947455.1 Rhinoderma darwinii
TATATGCGGGACACTTATATACATTATATATGGGACACTTATATACATTATATGCAGGACACTTCTTTGGACGATTTTGGAGCCGTTTTCTCATAGACTCCAATGAAAACAGCTCCAAAAACGGACGTAAAAAACGCTGCGAAAAACGCGAGTTACTCAAAAAACGTCTGAAAATCAGGGGCTGTTTTCCCTTGAAAACAGCGCCGTATTTTCAGACGTTTTTGGTCACTACGTCGTGTGCACATACCCTTAGGCCTCATTCACACGACAGGGTCCGAGTGTCGGCCGGGAAAATCGGCCGCTTTGGCCGATTTTCCCGGCCGGTTTGCATCCGTTTTGCATCCGTTCCGATTCCGTTCCGGGCCGAGTTGCCGTTTTTACCGGCCGATTTGGACCCGATTTGCATCCGTTTTTTTCCCTGTCCGTTTTAAAATCAGATTAATTTAGCCCTTTGTAGATAATGCCACAGCCCCCCTGGTAGGTAATGCCACCCAGCCCCCTGTAGGTGATGCCACACAGCCCCCTGTAGGTGATGCCACACAGCCCCCTGCAAGCGATGCCACACAGCCCCCTGCAGGCGATGCCACCCTGTCCCCTGCAGGTAATGCCACCCAGCCCCCTGTAGGTAATGCCACCCAGCCCCCTGTAGGTAATGCCATCAAGTCCCCTGTAGGTAATGCCACCAAGTCCCCTGTAGGTAATGCCACCAAGTCCCCTGTAGGTAATGCCACACAGCCCCCTGTAGGCGATGCCACACAGCCCCCTGTAGGCGATGCCACACAGCCCCCTGTAGGCGATGCCACACAGCCCCCTGTAGGCGATGCCACACAGCCCCCTGTAGGCGATGCCACACAGCCCCCTGTAGGCGATGCCACACAGCCCCCTGTAGGCGATGCCACCCTGCCCCCTGTAGGCGATGCCACCCACCCTGTAGGCGATGCCACCCACCCAGCCCCCTGTAGGTGATGCCACCCACCCTGCCCCCTGTAGGTGATGCCACCCACCCTGTCCCCTGTAGGTGATGCCACCCACCCTGCCCCCTGTAGGTGATACCACCCTGCCCCCTGTAGGTGATGCCACCCTGCCCCCTGTAGGTGATGCCACCCTGCCCCCTGTAGGTGATGCCACCCTGCCCCCTGTAGGTTGCACCCATCCCCCCCCCCTCTTCCAGGAGAAGTCACTGACTTCACTGTCCATATATGGACTGTGTAGTCACTGACTTCTCCTGAAGAGGAATTCCCTGCCACAGGTCGGGAATTCCGCTTCAGAAGTGAGTGACGTCACTGTGTCCATATATGGACAGTGTAGTCACTCACTTCTCCTGTAGCGGAATCCCCGGCCATAGAGTCGGAGATTTCGCTGCAGAAGTGAGTGACTTCGCTGTGTCCATATATGGACAGTGTAGTCACTCACTTCTCCTGTAGCGGAATCCCCGGCCATAGAGTCGGGGATTTCGCTGCAGAAGTGAGTCACTTCGCTGTGTCCATATATGGACAGTGTAGTCACTCACTTCTCCTGTAGTGGAATCCCCGGCCATAGAGTCGGGGATTCCGCTGCAGAAGTGAGTGACTTCGCTGTGTCCATATATGGACAGTGTAGTCACTCACTTCTCCTGTAGCGGCATCCCCGGCCATAGAGTCGGGGATTCCGCTGCAGAAGTGCGTGACTTCGCTGTGTCCATATATGGACAATGTAGTCACTCACTTCTCCTGTAGCGGCATCCCCGGCCATAGAGTCGGGGATTCCGCTGCAGAAGGGCGTGACTTCGCTGTGTCCATATATGGACAGTGCAGTCACGCACTTCTCCTGTAGCGGAATCCCCAATCCCCAGCCGGGGATTGGGGATTCCGACTCCTACAGCGAGCAATAAAAGATCCTCCTCCTCACATGCACTCTGCACTGTGAGGAGAAGGAGGAGAGAGAGTGCGCGAGCGACGGTAGACCCGGCCATCACTCGGGACACATTCCGGTGATGGCCGTGTATTACCCGGCCCCATAGACTTCTATGAAAATAGAGCATGTTCTATTTTTTGACGGGCGGTTTTCCCGGCCGTCAAAAAATCGGTTGTGTGAATAGCCCCATTAGGGGTCTATTATTCCTAATGCAGCCGGGTGCCGGCCGATTTATGAACGGCCGGCACCCGGCCGGGAAACCCTGTCGTGTGAATTCCGCCTTAGTCTAAATGGTCCAGCCGAACATAGCAAACAAATAAAAGTTAGCAGTATTACAAATATAAAACCTATACTTTTTTCTCCCCTGCGCCACAATACAAACTAGAGGTCAAGGAAAAATAATTTCCCTTCATGTAACTCTGCTTCCTGTCAACTGAAAAGTCATCCGCCAGAGGGAAAAATGTTTCCCCATTGTGGAGTACAAGAAAGTCTAGTTCCCAGGGGGGGCTTCTTGTACTCATCGGGGAAACATTTTTCCTTCTGACAGATGATTTTTCCGTTGACAGGTGACAGAGTTCAATAGGGGGGGGGGTTAGGGGGAGGAGGGGGGAAAATATGGTCTGTTCACAGTTTGTGTTTTTTCCACCCCTGCCCTAGATTTCAGTCCTATATCCGCCCGTGTGTGCAGAATATCACAAGTTCACAACAGAGCTTGCAGCGGAGAAGCGCACGCCCCTGCGGACCACGATACAGAGAGCGCGTCTAACCAGTGAGTATAGCAACTCGGCACCTCTCCTCAGCCTCCACATGTTATTGAATGAGAGGAGGAGGAGAAGGGCGGACTGTGGCTGATAACATTCACTACTGGTATATATTTATATCTGCGGTATAAACACTGCTGCTATATATGGATCTGTGCGGTATATACACTGCTGCTATATATGGATCTGTGCGGTATATACACTGCTGCTATATATGGATCTGTGCGGTATATACACTGCTGCTATATATGGATCTGTGCGGTATATACACTGCTGCTATATATGGATCTGTGCGGTATATACACTGCTGCTATATATGGATCTGTGCGTTATATACACTGCTGCTATATATGGATCTGTGCGGTATATACACTGCTGCTATATATGGATCTGTGCGGTATATACACTGCTGCTATATATGGATCTGTGCGGTATAGTCACTGCTGCTATATATGGATCTGTGCGGTATATACACTGCTGCTATATATGGATCTGTGCGGTATATTCACTACTGCTATATATGGATCTGTGCGGTATATTCACTGCTGCTATATATGGATCTGTGCGGTATATACACTGCTGCTATATATGGATCTGTGCGGTATAGTCACTGCTGCTATATATGGATCTGTGCGGTATAGTCACTGCTGCTATATATGGATCTGTGCGGTATATTCACTGCTGCTATATATGGATCTGTGCGGTATATACACTGCTGCTATATATGGATCTGTGCGGTATATACACTGCTGCTATATATGGATCTGTGCGGTATATACACTGCTGCTATATATGGATCTGTGCGGTATAGTCACTGCTGCTATATATGGATCTGTGCGGTATATACACTGCTGCTATATATGGATCTGTGCGGTATATTCACTGCTGCTACTCTTTTAATAGAAAAATATAAAACATTACAAAATAAACGGTATTTACAAAACAAACACAACAAAACAAAACTTATGTACATTTCTGTACAATTTACCCAGCCTGGCCCTTCTTACATAAATCCCCATGCATACATAACTATAATCCCATACTCATTCGTACACACACCTAAACCCCCCGAACCCAAAGAAAACATAACTATAACACTATATACAACATACTCTTAAAAACCATGTGCCAACCAATGGCCCCCTAAAAAAAACACCACATATATAAAACAACATAAATAATAATCACAATAATAATATAAACATAATAATAATAATAAACTCTGAAAATAAAAGTTACCATCCCATGGTGCACTTACTTCAGTGCACCATGTAAATGAAAAGAAAACAACAAAACAAACCCCCCAAAATAAAAGTTTTTTTTTTTTTTTGTTTTTTTTTTATATTTTATATAATTTTTTTTTATTTAATTTTTTTCCTTTTTATTAACTTATCCACATTCATACCTAACCCTGTACATACTACCTTATCCATCACCACCCATCACCTCCCCCAACCAGCATCACGCCTCATGTCCTTCCATGTCCGCATAGTTCCGATGCTGGCCCCCACCACCCAACACATCACCCAACCAGCCCGATCCCACGTCTCATGTCCTCCTCACGTCAACGTAGTCCAGAATCAGGCTGGGCACACCCCCAGGCCCCCCACCCCACCTATCTACTGCCCATCTTACCTAAACATTCACACAAACCCATGCATAGACCTATACACCATATCGACACATAACTATAACCAAATACCATACTATATACATAAACCCGAAAACCTAAGTTTGGCTGCTTGTAAGCCCTTTTTCTGTCTCCAAAAAGCTCAAAACAAAAACCTACTTGTGCTTACTCAGCCCATCACCAGAGGAGAGAGAGAGAGGAAAGCCCCCCTAGAGCACCAGCCCAGAGGCCAAAGCCAACCCCCAACCACCACCCCGGTCCCTATCGCTAAACCTATGCTGCTTGCCCTATCTCTATCCCTTATTACTTTATAAACTAATCTGTCCCTCCTGCTGTCTCTCATTCTGTCCCTATCGCTATTTCCCGGTGTCATGGCCAGGTGCAGACCCCCACCTCCAGTCTAATACCCAGGGGCACTCCCTCCCCTCCCCCTGAAGGTTGGTTCCACCTAGGGCACCCTAAAATTGAAGCCCCTCCAAAGTCGAGAGGCCTTGGATGCACCCAGTTTCTCAACCTCCAGAGACCGGACCTTCACCAGGTCACCCATGATATTCCTACACACCTCGTCCTCCAGGAGGATTTTACACTGAGTCGATACTAAGCACCGTGCGTTCCACGTGAAATACCTGATCACTAAACTAACTAAAAAAAGAAGTGCAATGATCCCTTCCACCCAGGTCTCCGAATGCCCCATAGGCCCAACCAGCGTAGGAGAGGTTGGTCAGACCGGGCCAACCGATGGAGGCACCCACCCGTTTGTAAACCTCTGCATTGAAGGGACACTGAAGCAAGAAATGGTCCATGCTTTCCAGCGTGTCATCGCACTCCTCCCGAGGACAACCTCTTTCATCGGAGTTTCTGTACTTCAGATTGCCCCTTACATACAGCCTCCCATGGAAGCAGCGCCAAGCCAGATCCCAAAACTTCTGGGGAATCCTCACAGAGTTTAAAAGTTTTAATCCCACCCCGAGGTCGCTACTTGGGCAGTCCCTGAGCGCCAGGGGCTTCTGGAAGCAGGTCAACAAGACCTTTCTGTCAAGAAATTTTCTCGACATGGTCTTGATCTCCCTCGCCTCCAGACCCCACCGACGAACAACCTTCAGAACCGGGGCGGCATAAGCCGGGAGGTGCCCATGGGGTACACGCAGGTCTTTCGCTTGGCCTCCTGTCTCCCATTCCTGGAAGAAAGGCCGAAAACATCCCCTGCAGGAGGATATCCACAGAGGAGCCCTTTCTCTTTAAAAGAGGTTCGCCAAATTAATTTTAATGAAGGTGTTTACTAGAAACACCACTGGGTTAACCATACCTAACCCACCTAGTTTCCTCGGTAGGTAAGTAACCTCCCTCTTGATTAGGTTAAGCCTGTTTCCCCATAACAGTTGGAAGAACAGGCTATAGACCCGAGTCCAGAGAGGTTCTGGCAACATGCACACGCTGCCAAGGTAGAGCAACATGGGCATCAGGTAAGCCTTGGCCAGGTGAACCCTTTCCCTAAGGGACAAAGACCATCCCTTCCATTGGCCAACCTTCTGGGCAGCTATTGATAGCCTACCTTCCCAGTTTTTCATGGGGTAATCACCCGGGCCAAATTCAATGCCTAAGATTTTAGCAGACCCTTTGGGCTCTGGGAGGGTGTCCGGGAGATCAAAACTAGGATCCCCTCCCCCCAGCCAGAGACTTTCACACTTGTCCCGGTTGATCCTGGACCCAGATGCCCGTGAGTAGCGCTCAACTTCTGACATCACCCACTCTGCCTCCCCTCTCGAGGAGACAAAGATAGTGACGTCATCCGCGTACGCAACCACCCTCTGAGTGGCTTCCGGCTCCTCCAAGTCCATCCCCACCCCCGCCAATGGCCCACGATCGAGCCGCCTAAGAAAGGGGTCGATCGCGAAAACATACAGCAAGGGGCTTAAGGGACAACCCTGGCGGACACCAGACCCAACCTCAAAGGGGGTTCCAGTCCAACCGTTCACCAGTGCAAAAGACTCAGCCCCAGCGTATAGGGTCTGGAGCCAATTAACGAACTCACCCGGTAGGCCATACCTCAGAAGGACTGACCAAAGGTACTTGTGATTCACCCGGTCAAAAGCTTTGGCCTGATCCAAGGACAGCATGTACCCCTCCCATCGGCCAGAATGTCCCTGCTCCACTGCCTCTCTGACACTGAGGACAGCACTAAAGGTGCTGCGGCCTGGAACAGAGCAATGCTGGGCCGACGAAAGGAGCCGGGGTGCAAACTTCACCAGCCGATTAAACAGTACTTTTGCGAGAACCTTTCTGTCCGTATTGAGGAGCGCTATGGGACGCCAGTTCTCAATACGTGTCGAATCCTTACCCTTTGACAGAATGATCAAGGCCGACTTGCCCATTGACTTTGGAAGAGCGCCCGAGGAGAGGCACTCATTAAAAACCGCAGTCAAGAGGGGAACTAAGGTTCCCTTAAAAGCCTTATAAAACTCAGATGTTAAGCCATCTGGGCCTGGCGACTTTTTGATGGCCAACCCATCAATCGCCAGCATCACTTCCTCTTCCTTGATCGACTCTGTCAAAACACCAAGCGAGGGGTCTGCTCCTGGCTCAGGGATGGTTTCAGCCAGGAAAGCCGACATTTCGTCTCGGTTTAGATCCTGCTCACCCAAAAGCTGCGAATAAAAGGATCTGATGACCTCCAGGATCCCTGATTTGGATCTCATCAGGGAGCCTGTACTATCTACCAGTCCTGTCACCACCTTACGACTCACTGACATCTTGCAGTTCTTGTAAGGGTCGGGCGAGCGGTACCTCCCGAAATCCCGTTCAAGAACCAAAGACGTGTGCCTATCATATTGGCATCTTTTAAGCAGAGCTTTCACCACGGAGATTTCCTCACGGCTACCTCCGGTTGAGACTAGATGTTCGAGTTTCCTCCTCATGTCTTGATACAGGCGATACCTGCTCATAGACCTGAGGCACGAGATCTGACGGAAAAACTCAGCCACCCGTTCTTTGAACACCTCCCACCACTCAGACTTAGTACCACCTAGATCCAATAAAGGTACCTGGCTCTGAAGAAAATCCTCGAAGGCCTGTCTTATCTCTGCTTCTTCCAGGAGAGTAGAATTCAGCCTCCATATACCTCTTCCCATCTGGAGGGACTCTGCAACATTCAAAGAAAACATAATCATACAGTGATCGGAGAACTCCACCTCAACGACGGACACTGCCGAAGAGATGGCGTCCTCCTTTAAAAAAAACCTGTCTATTCTGGATCTACGACTACCACTATGATAGGTGAATCCCGAGTGGCCTGGGGTATACCGAATGTGGATGTCCTCCAGGCGAGCATCACTAGCTATTCTATTCAACTCGACACTATCATAGGCCAGTACCTTTCTGGAACCTCCTCTGTCTTGGGGCCTAACGACAGTGTTAAAGTCCCCTCCAAAAATGACTTGTCGGCCTGTAAAAAGGAAGGGCTTAATCCTCATGAAGAGACTTTTCCGGTCCCACTTTGTCTGGGGACCGTAGATGTTAATGAGTCTTAGTTCTTGTCCCCTCATGAGAACATCTAAGATCAAGCACCGCCCCATTTCTAACTCGATCATCCGCCGGCATGTGACCGGTGCGGTAAAAAGTACCGCCACCCCGCTATATGGCTCAGCCGCAAGAGACCAGTAGGAGGGCCCACGTCGCCACTCCCTCCTAGCTTTCACGACCTCTGCCAAAAGTGACAGTCTGGTCTCCTGCAAAAACAAAATGTCAGCTTCAACCCGGCCGAGAAAATCAAAGGCTGCAAATCTAGCCATATTCGACTTAATGCTGGCAACGTTAATCGATGCCAGCGTCAACGGAGTGGGTGCCGCCATCATAAATGATTGAGTTAGACGGTTTTCTTCTTCCCACCCCTTTCTTTCTCCTCTGAGGAGGACCCCTCACCCTCTTTACCTCTTTTTTTTGTTTTTGAGGAGTCCATAACCTCCACCACCCCCCTCCCATTCTCATCTCCTGGGTCCGGGCCGACCCCCTCCCCCGGGGACAGTGGCCCCCGCAGAAGAGGAGGCTCAACGACACCTAGACTCCCTACCGTGCTCTCCCCCCCGTCCTGGGGGTCTGGAATATCCATGAGAACACGGTATCGGTTGGGGGAGCACACCAGGGGGGTGCAGGTTTTGCCTTCCTTGGCCGGGGCAGGGCCAGATGTTTTTAGCCCTGTTTTGATGTTACCCGGTGTCCCCTGTTTTGTTTTAGGCTGTGACCTCCCTTCCTCTTCCACACTTTCATAGTGGGAGGACTGGGAGTCCTCAGCCCTCTGCTCTCTCTCTATCCTCCTTATCTCCTCGTCCAGTACGGCCCCCCCAAGAGCATCAGTATCCTGGGGGGCATCCAGGTCCGAGCCAGAGGAGTCCCCAGTTTCCTGGGTCCTCCTCAGCTCTCGTTCCCTTCTGCGTTTTTCCGCCCTTCTCTGACGAGAAGGGGGTCCCCTCCTGGCGTTCGTCCTTTGCTCTTGGGCTCTATCGTCTCTGTCCGCCCCCTCGCCCACGGAGACCTCCCTCCTTACATTCTCCGTAGGGTTGGAACAGACATTGACGACTGAGCGCGGACACCGACTGAAAGGGTGACCTAGGTCACCACACAGGTTACACCTAATCTGCTCACACGATGCGGCCAGATGGCCTACCCCCCCACAATGAGCGCACTTCTGCACAGTGCAGCTTGCGCTCAAGTGTGAGGGGTCGCCACACCGGTGACACAGCTTCGGCTGCCCCTGGTAGAAGACAAGGATTCGATCTCTTCCCAAGAAAGCAGATGATGGTATGTGGGACACCGTCTGCCCCAGACGCTTAAGTTTAACCATAAACGTCCAGGCTCCCGACCAGATGCCAAACTCATCGCAGTTCTTCCGTGGCATCTCTGCTACCTCACCGTATCTTCCCAACTAGGTCATGATGTCCACACAGGAAAGCGACTCGTTACGGGTAAGAACGGTCACTTTCCTGAGACCATTCTGGCGAGAGATTGCTTGCGCAGCAAACCCTCGCCAGCCGGGCTCGCTTTTCACCAGCTCATAGTTCCCCCAGAAGACCTCAAGGCCCCCCGGCTGAACAAAGCTGATGTCAAACTCAGCCGTACCATGAGGATGTATCAAGGCGTAGATGTCACTCGCCTTGAAGCCCATCTCCAGCAGCAGCTCCACCACCCTCTTACGAGGAGGGCACGCATCATTGCCACGCCACTGGAGACGGACCACATTCCTCCTGGCCACGGCCGGCCCGGTTGTTGGGAGCGACCACTGATCTCCCCGTCTCTCTCGGAAGGCATCCAGACCATACCTATTTATCCAAAAGGATAGGTCCTTCTGCACTCCCCCTACTGTTATCGTCTGCTTCCCCTCCCTTAAGGCTTCTAGGAGGCGCTGTTGCAAACTGCCGTCCCCGGGCCCAGAAGATGAGGATGGGTGGGCCGACGGTCCCCCCACCACAACGCCCGCATACGACCTGCCGGGCGCTCTGGCAGAAGGAGCAACCGGCCCCCCACTGGTTGACACTCCCCCCACAATATTACAACCCACATTAACATCCATAACATTAATATCCACAACATTACCACCACCAACAATATTACCAACACTACTAACATTACCATCAATATTTACATTTCCACTTACATTCCTCCCCACAACTTTCATACCGGCCAGGCTGGTTACGGAGTTCTTCCTTTTGTCCATAGGCTTTTTATATGTTGTTTTTGGGGTCTCCACATCATCAGGTGCCGCTACTTCTGGGGCGCCGCCGGATATCTCAGGCGGCAATCCCTCAGCACCCTCCGCTTCACCGACCTCCATTTCTGCTGCGCCACCAATGCAATGTTCGGGAGGAGGGGTGCCGTCACCCCCCGTGCCCGCTAAACCCCTCCCACCGCCTTGCGGCGATGCAGATGGAGGGGCCGCAGGCACAGCTAGAGCCGCTCCCGGCACCAAACCACCCCCCCCTCCCGTCGGGGGATGGCCAGCAGTGCCGAAGCCTCTCCTACCGCCACCATTCGCTGCCGCAACACTTTCTGGTGCGTCCGCCGGCCGAGTCACATGACCAGCAGACTTCCGGTTTTCCGGCGCCACATCCGGTTTCCGGTTCCCCCCGTCCCCCGGCCTCCGGCTTGCGCCAGAGACCGGCTTCTGAGGTTTCCCATCCGCCGGACACGGGGACACGCCCCCTAGCGCCACGTGGCCATCGACGCCACCTCCTTTACAGGAGACGGCGTCTGGCGCCATCTTGGCCACATTGCTCAAAACCAGCACCATATCTTTCTGCCCACATACCCGCCACGACCCCACTGCAGAGGCCGGAGCTGGGGGATTTGCGGGGTTTGCGTCCCGAACCGAGCTCTCACCCGGTCCGGAACGCAAGGAAGACAGGTAGGAATATTTGTAAGATACTCCACCTGTCTTCCCCTTTGCATTTTTCCGCCTCAACTTCCATAATTTTTTCTTTTTTTTTTTCTCCTCCTCCGGTGGCAACTCATCTCCAAAAGTAAAGTTCTGGAGGGACACTGGGGACTCCTGCAGCCGTATTTGCGTGAGCAACCCCGGGGGTGCCCACTGCCCGATTCAAAGTTTTGCACAACTTGGCTGCAGGAAAGTTCCCCACTTGCCCCTCCGTTACTGCCTTCCCAGGGGTCCTCCGAGCCCGTCTCCTCCCGGGTTGGCGTCCTCTCCACCTCCACGCTTTCCTCCATTTCTGTGGCCCCCACTTCTGCGGCCTCCATTTTTGCGGCCTCCATTTTTGCGGCCTCCAATTTAGCGGCCTCCAATTTAGCGGCCTCCACTTTTGCGGCCTCCACTTTTGCGGCCTCCACTTTTGCGGCCTCCACTGCCTCTGCACTTTTAGCAGCCAATGCCTTTACTCCCCTTTTGCAGGGGGTTTCATTACTTTGCGTGGGGGACGCCATCAGGGAAAACCTTTCATCATTCTCCAATTTCTCCCCGAAGGCTCCCCCACCGACCACAATCTCCATCTTTCTCTCCTCCACCATATTAATTTCTTCCAGTATTTCCTTTACCTGTAGATTATACCGGGACCTCTTGGCGCCTGATGTTTTAGCTGCTCGTCCCCTTGCGGCCGCCAGATCTTCACGAAGCCGCCGCAGGGACTTACCGAGGTCCCGGTATTCTTCCAGCCGGGCAGCTAGGCGGGAGCTGAAGGTTTCCACCGACTCTCCCGACCGCAGTAGCCCCCATTCCTCTACCGTGCTCTGGTCCTCAGGTCTGGCATCTGGCCTTGCTGGGCCTTCTGGTCCTCCACCTGGATGATCCGCCATGTCTCTCCTCCTGGCTCCTTCCAGAGCCCCAGCATCAGGGGGGGCCGCACAGATCTTTCCACGGGATGACCTTCTCACCCCTGATGCTGGCTGCACGCTCCCAGCAGGTTGGGAAGACCCCCTACCCCCCGCCTGCATGCTCCAGGGGGTAGAGGTCTGAGGCTCCATGTATGAATGGAGCCTCCTTCAGGGAAGCTTCCTTAGCCCAGGCAGGTGATAGAAACCTGGGCTGGTGAAAGAAAGGAAACTCCCTGGATTCCGGGTGTGGTCCACTCAACTCCACACACACAGCAGCTCTCACTCACACAACCTCCCTCCTTGCTGGTCACTGCTGCTACTCTTTTAATAGAAAAATATAAAACATTACAAAATAAACGGTATTTACAAAACAAACACAACAAAACAAAACTTATGTACATTTCTGTACAATTTACCCAGCCTGGCCCTTCTTACATAAATCCCCATGCATACATAACTATAATCCCATACTCATTCATACACACACCTAAACCCCCCGAACCCAAAGAAAACATAACTATAACACTATATACAACATACTCTTAAAAACCATGTGCCAACCAATGGCCCCCTAAAAAAAACAATCAAGACATATATAAAACAAAATAAATAATAATCACAATAATAATATAAACAAAATAATAATAATAATAATAATAATAAACTCTGAAAATAAAAGTTACCATCCCATGGTGCACTTACTCCAGTGCACCATGTAAATGAAAAGAAAAGAACAAAACACAAAAAACAAAAAAAAAAATATATATATACATATATATATATATATATATATATATTCATTTATCTTTTTCTAATTTTTTTCAATTATTATTTTTTTTTTTTTTTTATATATTTTTTACTTTTTTTTATTTTATTTTATTAACTTATCCACATTCATACCTAACCCTGTACACACTAACTTATCCATCACCACCCATCACCTCCCCCAACCAGCATCACGCCTCATGTCCTTCCATGTCCGCATAGTTCAGATGCTGGCCCCCACCACCCAACACATCACCCACCCAGCCCGATCCCACGTCTCATGTCCTCCTCACGTCCACGTAGTCCAGAATCGGGATGGGCACACCCCCAGGCCCCCCACCCCACCTATCTACTGCCCATCTTATCTAAACATTCACTCAAACCCATGCATACACCTATACACCATATAATCATACCGACACATAACTATAACAAAATATCATACTGTATACAATAACCCGAAAACCTAAGTTTGGCTGCTTGTAAGCCCTTTTTCTGTCTCCAAAAAGCTCAAAACAAAAACCTACTTGTGCTTACTCAGCCCATCACCAGAGGAGAGAGAGAGGAAAGCCCCCCTAGAGCACCAGCCCAGAGGCCAAAGCCAACCCCCAACCACCACCCCGGTCCCTATCGCTAAACCTATGCTGCTTGCCCTATCTCTATCCCTTATTACTTTATAAACTAATCTGTCCCTCCTGCTGTCTCTCATTCTGTCCCTATCGCTATTTCCCGGTGTCATGGCCAGGTGCAGACCCCCACCTCCAGTCTAATACCCAGGGGCACTCCCTCCCCTCCCCCTGAAGGTTGGTTCCACCTAGGGCACCCTAAAATTGAAGCCCCTCCAAAGTCGAGAGGCCTTGGATGCACCCAGTTTCTCAACCTCCAGAGACCGGACCTTCACCAGGTCACCCATGATATTCCTACACACCTCGTCCTCCAGGAGGATTTTACACTGAGTCGATACTAAGCACCGTGCGTTCCACGTGAAATACCTGATCACTAAACTAACTAAAAAAGAAGTGCAATGATCCCTTCCACCCAGGTCTCCGAATACCCCATAGGCCCAACCAGCGTAGGAGAGGTTGGTCAGACCGGGCCAACCGATGGAGGCACCCACCCGTTTGTAAACCTCTGCATTGAAGGGACACTGAAGCAAGAAATGGTCCATGCTTTCCAGCGTGTCATCGCACTCCTCCCGAGGACAACCTCTTTCATCAGAGTTTCTGTACTTCAGATTGCCCCTTACATACAGCCTCCCATGGAAGCAGCGCCAAGCCAGATCCCAAAACTTCTGGGGAATCCTCACAGAGTTTAAAAGTTTTAATCCCACCCCGAGGTCGCTACTTGGGCAGTCCCTGAGCGCCAGGGGCTTCTGGAAGCAGGTCAACAAGACCTTTCTGTCAAGAAATTTTCTCGACATGGTCTTGATCTCCCTCGCCTCCAGACCCCACCGACGAACAACCTTCAGAACCGGGGCGGCATAAGCCGGGAGGTGCCCATGGGGTACACGCAGGTCTTTCGCTTGGCCTCCTGTCTCCCATTCCTGGAAGAAAGGCCGAAAACATCCCCTGCAGGAGGATATCCACAGAGGAGCCCTTTCTCTTTCAAAGAGGTTTGCCAAATTAATTTTAATGAAGGTGTTTACTAGAAACACCACTGGGTTAACCATACCTAACCCACCTAGTTTCCTCGGTAGGTAAGTAACCTCCCTCTTGATTAGGTTAAGCCTGTTTCCCCATAACAGTTGGAAGAACAGGCTATAGACCCGAGTCCAGAGAGGTTCTGGCAACATGCACACGCTGCCAAGGTAGAGCAACATGGGCATCAGGTAAGCCTTGGCCAGGTGAACCCTTTCCCTAAGGGACAAAGACCATCCCTTCCATTGGCCAACCTTCTGGGCAGCTATTGATAGCCTACCTTCCCAGTTTTTCATGGGGTAATCACCCGGGCCAAATTCAATGCCTAAGATTTTAGCAGACCCTTTGGGCTCTGGGAGGGTGTCCGGGAGATCAAAACTAGGATCCCCTCCCCCCAGCCAGAGACTTTCACACTTGTCCCGGTTGATCCTGGACCCAGATGCCCGTGAGTAGCGCTCAACTTCTGACATCACCCACTCTGCCTCCCCTCTCGAGGAGACAAAGATAGTGACGTCATCCGCGTACGCAACCACCCTCTGAGTGGCTTCCGGCTCCTCCAAGTCCATCCCCACCCCCGCCAATGGCCCACGATCGAGCCGCCTAAGAAAGGGGTCGATCGCGAAAACATACAGCAAGGGGCTTAAGGGACAACCCCGGCGGACACCAGACCCAACCTCAAAGGGGGTTCCAGTCCAACCGTTCACCAGTGCAAAAGACTCAGCCCCAGCGTATAGGGTCTGGAGCCAATTAACGAACTCACCCGGTAGGCCATACCTCAGAAGGACTGACCAAAGGTACTTGTGATTCACCCGGTCAAAAGCTTTGGCCTGATCCAAGGACAGCATGTACCCCTCCCATCGGCCAGAATGTCCCTGCTCCACTGCCTCTCTGACACTGAGGACAGCACTAAAGGTGCTGCGGCCTGGAACAGAGCAATGCTGGGCCGACGAAAGGAGCCGGGGTGCAAACTTCACCAGCCGATTAAACAGTACTTTTGCGAGAACCTTTCTGTCCGTATTGAGGAGCGCTATGGGACGCCAGTTCTCAATACGTGTCGAATCCTTACCCTTTGACAGAATGATCAAGGCCGACTTGCCCATTGACTTTGGAAGAGCGCCCGAGGAGAGGCACTCATTAAAAACCGCAGTCAAGAGGGGAACTAAGGTTCCCTTAAAAGCCTTATAAAACTCAGATGTTAAGCCATCTGGGCCTGGCGACTTTTTGATGGCCAACCCATCAATCGCCAGCATCACTTCCTCTTCCTTGATCGACTCTGTCAAAACACCAAGCGAGGGGTCTGCTCCTGGCTCAGGGATGGTTTCAGCCAGGAAAGCCGACATTTCGTCTCGGTTTAGATCCTGCTCACCCAAAAGCTGCGAATAAAAGGATCTGATGACCTCCAGGATCCCTGATTTGGATCTCATCAGGGAGCCTGTACTATCTACCAGTCCTGTCACCACCTTACGACTCACTGACATCTTGCAGTTCTTGTAAGGGTCGGGCGAGCGGTACCTCCCGAAATCCCGTTCAAGAACCAAAGACGTGTGCCTATCATATTGGCATCTTTTGAGCAGAGCTTTCACCACGGAGATTTCCTCACGGCTACCTCCGGTTGAGACTAGATGTTCGAGTTTCCTCCTCATGTCTTGATACAGGCGATACCTGCTCATAGACCTGAGGCACGAGATCTGACGGAAAAACTCAGCCACCCGTTCTTTGAACACCTCCCACCACTCAGACTTAGTACCACCTAGATCCAATAAAGGTACCTGGCTCTGAAGAAAATCCTCGAAGGCCTGTCTTATCTCTGCTTCTTCCAGGAGAGTAGAATTCAGCCTCCATATACCTCTTCCCATCTGGAGGGACTCTGCAACATTCAAAGAAAACATAATCATACAGTGATCGGAGAACTCCACCTCAACGACGGACACTGCCGAAGAGATGGCGTCCTCCTTTAAAAAAAACCTGTCTATTCTGGATCTACGACTACCACTATGATAGGTGAATCCCGAGTGGCCTGGGGTATACCGAATGTGGATGTCCTCCAGGCGAGCATCACTAGCTATTCTATTCAACTCGACACTATCATAGGCCAGTACCTTTCTGGAACCTCCTCTGTCTTGGGGCCTAACGACAGTGTTAAAGTCCCCTCCAAAAATGACTTGTCGGCCTGTAAAAAGGAAGGGCTTAATCCTCATGAAGAGACTTTTCCGGTCCCACTTTGTCTGGGGACCGTAGATGTTAATGAGTCTTAGTTCTTGTCCCCTCATGAGAACATCTAAGATCAAGCACCGCCCCATTTCTAACTCGATCATCCGCCGGCATGTGACCGGTGCGGTAAAAAGTACCGCCACCCCGCTATATGGCTCAGCCGCAAGAGACCAGTAGGAGGGCCCACGTCGCCACTCCCTCCTAGCTTTCACGACCTCTGCCAAAAGTGACAGTCTGGTCTCCTGCAAAAACAAAATGTCAGCTTCAACCCGGCCGAGAAAATCAAAGGCTGCAAATCTAGCCATATTCGACTTAATGCTGGCAACGTTAATCGATGCCAGCGTCAACGGAGTGGGTGCCGCCATCATAAATGATTGAGTTAGACGGTTTTCTTCTTCCCACCCCTTGCTTTCTCCTCTGAGGAGGACCCCTCACCCTCTTTACCTCTTTTTTTTGTTTTTGAGGAGTCCATAACCTCCACCACCCCCCTCCCATTCTCATCTCCTGGGTCCGGGCCGACCCCCTCCCCCGGGGACAGTGGCCCCCGCAGAAGAGGAGGCTCAACGACACCTAGACTCCCTACCGTGCTCTCCCCCCCGTCCTGGGGGTCTGGAATATCCATGAGAACACGGTATCGGTTGGGGGAGCACACCAGGGGGGTGCAGGTTTTGCCTTCCTTGGCCGGGGCAGGGCCAGATGTTTTTAGCCCTGTTTTGATGTTACCCGGTGTCCCCTGTTTTGTTTTAGGCTGTGACCTCCCTTCCTCTTCCACACTTTCATAGTGGGAGGACTGGGAGTCCTCAGCCCTCTGCTCTCCCTCTATCCTCCTTATCTCCTCGTCCAGTACGGCCCCCCCAAGAGCATCAGTATCCTGGGGGGCATCCAGGTCCGAGCCAGAGGAGTCCCCAGTTTCCTGGGTCCTCCTCAGCTCTCGTTCCCTTCTGCGTTTTTCCGCCCTTCTCTGACGAGAAGGGGGTCCCCTCCTGGCGTTCGTCCTTTGCTCTTGGGCTCTATCGTCTCTGTCCGCCCCCTCGCCCACGGAGACCTCCCTCCTTACATTCTCCGTAGGGTTGGAACAGACATTGACGACTGAGCGCGGACACCGACTGAAAGGGTGACCTAGGTCACCACACAGGTTACACCTAATCTGCTCACACGATGCGGCCAGATGGCCTACCCCCCCACAATGAGCGCACTTCTGCACAGTGCAGCTTGCGCTCAAGTGCGAGGGGTCGCCACACCGGTGACACAGCTTCGGCTGCCCCTGGTAGAAGACAAGGATTCGATCTCTTCCCAAGAAAGCAGATGATGGTATGTGGGACACCGTCTGCCCCAGACGCTTAAGTTTAACCATAAACGTCCAGGCTCCCGACCAGATGCCAAACTCATCGCAGTTCTTCCGTGGCATCTCTGCTACCTCACCGTATCTTCCCAACCAGGTCATGATGTCCACACAGGAAAGCGACTCGTTACGGGTAAGAACGGTCACTTTCCTGAGACCATTCTGGCGAGAGATTGCTTGCGCAGTAAACCCTCGCCAGCCGGGCTCGCTCTTCACCAGCTCATAGTTCCCCCAGAAGACCTCAAGGCCCCCCGGCTGAACAAAGCTGATGTCAAACTCAGCCGTACCATGAGGATGTATCAAGGCGTAGATGTCACTCGCCTTGAAGCCCATCTCCAGCAGCAGCTCCACCACCCTCTTACGAGGAGGGCACGCATCATTGCCACGCCACTGGAGACGGACCACATTCCTCCTGGCCACGGCCGGCCCGGTTGTTGGGAGCGACCACTGATCTCCCCGTCTCTCTCGGAAGGCATCCAGACCATACCTATTTATCCAAAAGGATAGGTCCTTCTGCACTCCCCCTACTGTTATCGTCTGCTTCCCCTCCCTTAAGGCTTCTAGGAGGCGCTGTTGCAAACTGCCGTCCCCGGGCCCAGAAGATGAGGATGGGTGGGCCGACGGTCCCCCCACCACAACGCCCGCATACGACCTGCCGGGCGCTCTGGCAGAAGGAGCAACCGGCCCGCCAATGGTTGACACTCCCCCCACAATATTACAACCCACATTAACATCCACAACATTACCACCACCAACAATATTACCAACACTACTAACATTACCATTAATATTTACATTTTCACTTACATTCCTCTCCACAACTTTCATACCGGCCAGGCTGGTTACAGAGTTCTTCCTCTTGTCGATGGGCTTTTTATAAGTTGTTTTTGTCGTTTTTGGGGTCTCCACATCATCGGGTGCCGCTACTTCTGGGGCGCCGCCGGATATCTCAGGCGGCAATCCCTCAGCACCCTCCGCTTCACCGACCTCCATATCTGCTGCGCCACCAATACAATGTTCGGGAGGAGGGGTGCCGTCACCCCCCGTGCCCGCTAAACCCCTCCCACCGCCTTGCGGCGATGCAGATGGAGGGGCCGCAGGCACCGCTAGAGCCGCTCCCGGCACCAAACCAACCCCCCCTCCCGTCGGGGGATGGCCAGCAGTGCCGGAGCCTCTCCTACCACCACCACTCGCTGCCGCAACACTTTTTGGTGCGTCCGCCGGCCGAGTCACATGACCAGCGGACTTCCGGTTTTCCGGCGCCACATCCGGTTTCCGGTTCCCCCCGTCCCCCGGCCTCCGGCTTGCGCCAGAGACCGGCTTCTGAGGTTCCCCATCCGCCGGACACGGGGACACGCCCCCTAGCGCCACGTGGCCATCGACACCACCTCCTTTACAGGAGACGGCGTCTGGCGCCATCTTGGCCACATTGCTCAACACCAGCACCATATTTTTCTGCCCACATACCCGCCACGACCCCACTGCAGAGGCCGGAGCTGGGGGATTTGCGGGGTTTGCGTCCCGAACCGAGCTCTCACCCGGTCCGGAACGCAAGGAAGACAGGTAGGAATATTTATAGGATACCCCACCTGTCTTCGCCTTTGTTTTCTTCCGCCTTAACTTCCAAAGCTTCTTCTTCTGTACTTTGTCCTCCTCTGGTGGCAACTCAGCTCCAAAAGTAAAGTTCTGGAGGGACACTGGGGACTCCTGCAGCCGTATTTGCGTGAGCAACCCCGGGGGGTGCCCACTGCCCGATTCAATGTCTTGCACACCTTGGCTGCAGGAAAGTTCCCCACTTGCCCCTCCATTACTGCCCTCCCAGGGGTCCTCCGAGCCCGTCTCCTCCCGGGTAGGCGTCCTCTCCACCTCCACACTTTCCTCCATTTCTGTGGCCTCCACTTCTGCGGCCTCCACTTTTGCGGCCTCCACTTTTGCGGCCTCCACTTTTGCGGCCTCCACTTTTGCGGCCTCCACTTTTGCGGCCTCCACTTTTGCGGCCTCCACTGCCTCTGCACTTTTAGCAGCCAATGCCTTTACTCCCCTTTTGCAGGGGGTTTCATTACTTTGCGTGGGGGACGCCATCAGGGAAAACCTTTCATCATTCTCCAATTTCTCCCCGAAGGCTCCCCCACCGACCACAATCTCCATCTTTCTCTCCTCCACCATATTAATTTCTTCCAGTATTTCCTTTACCTGTAGGTTATACCGGGACCTCTTGGCGCCTGATGTTTTAGCTGCTCGTCCCCTTGCGGCCGCCAGATCTTCCCGCAGCCGCCGCAGGGACTTACCGAGGTCCCGGTATTCTTCCAGCCGGGCAGCTAGGCGGGAGCTGAACGTCTCCATCGACTCTCCTGACCGAAGTAGCCCCCACTCCTCGACCGTGCTCTGGTCCCTTGGTCGGGCATCTGGCCTCGCTGGGCCTTCTGGTCCTCCACCTGGATGATCCGCCATGTCTCTCCTCCTGGCTCCTTCCAGAGCCCCAGCATCAGGGGGGGCCGCACAGATCTTTACACGGGATGACCTTCTCACCCCTGATGCTGGCTGCACGCTCCCAGCAGGTTGGGAAGACCCCCTACCCCCCGCCTGCATGCTCCAGGGGGTAGAGGTCTGAGGCTCCATGTATGAATGGAGCCTCCTTCAGGGAAGTTTCCTTAGCCCAGGCAGGTGATAGAAACCTGGGCTGGTGAAAGAAAGGAAACTCCCTGGATCTCGGGTGTGGTCCACTAAACACACACACACAGCAGCTCTCTCACACACAACCTCCCTCCTTGCTGGTCACTGCTGCTACTCTTTTAATAGAAAAATATAAAACATTACAAAATAAACGGTATTTACAAAACAAACACAACAAAACAAAACTTATGTACATTTCTGTACAATTTACCCAGCCTGGCCCTTCTTACATAAATCCCCATGCATACATAACTATAATCCCATACTCATTCATACACACACCTAAACCCCCCTAACCCCAAGAAAACATAACTATAACACTATATACAACATACTCTTAAAAACCATGTGCCAACCAATGGCCCCCTAAAAAAAAAATCAAGACATATATAAAACAAAAAAAATAATAATCACAATAATAATATAAACAAAATAATAATAATAATAATAATAATAATAATAATAATAATAAACTCTGAAAATAAAAGTTACCATCCCATGGTGCACTTACTCCAGTGCACCATGTAAATGAAAAGAAAAGAACAAAACACAAAAATATACATATATATATATATATTTATTTATTTTTTTCTAATTTTTTTCAATTATAATTTTTTTTTTTTTTTTAATGTATTTTTTACTTTTTTTTTATTTTATTTTATTAACTTATCCACATTCATACCTAACCCTGTACACTAACTTATCCATCACCACCCATCACCTCCCCCAACCAGCATCACGCCTCATGTCCTTCCATGTCCGCATAGTTCAGATGCTGGCCCCCACCACCCAACACATCACCCACCCAGCCCGATCCCACGTCTCATGTCCTCCTCACGTCCACGTAGTCCAGAATCGGGATGGGCACACCCTCAGGCCCCCCACCCCACCTATCTACTGCCCATCTTATCTAAACATTCACTCAAACCCATGCATACACCTATACACCATATAATCATACCGACACATAACTATAACAAAATATCATACTGTATACAATAACCCGAAAACCTAAGTTTGGCTGCTTGTAAGCCCTTTTTCTGTCTCCAAAAAGCTCAAAACAAAAACCTACTTGTGCTTACTCAGCCCATCACCAGAGGAGAGAGAGAGGAAAGCCCCCCTAGAGCACCAGCCCAGAGGCCAAAGCCAACCCCCAACCACCACCCCGGTCCCTATCGCTAAACCTATGCTGCTTGCCCTATCTCTATCCCTTATTACTTTATAAACTAATCTGTCCCTCCTGCTGTCTCTCATTCTGTCCCTATCGCTATTTCCCGGTGTCATGGCCAGGTGCAGACCCCCACCTCCAGTCTAATACCCAGGGGCACTCCCTCCCCTCCCCCTGAAGGTTGGTTCCACCTAGGGCACCCTAAAATTGAAGCCCCTCCAAAGTCGAGAGGCCTTGGATGCACCCAGTTTCTCAACCTCCAGAGACCGGACCTTCACCAGGTCACCCATGATATTCCTACACACCTCGTCCTCCAGGAGGATTTTACACTGAGTCGATACTAAGCACCGTGCGTTCCACGTGAAATACCTGATCACTAAACTAACTAAAAAAGAAGTGCAATGATCCCTTCCACCCAGGTCTCCGAATGCCCCATAGGCCCAACCAGCGTAGGAGAGGTTGGTCAGACCGGGCCAACCGATGGAGGCACCCACCCGTTTGTAAACCTCTGCATTGAAGGGACACTGAAGCAAGAAATGGTCCATGCTTTCCAGCGTGTCATCGCACTCCTCCCGAGGACAACCTCTTTCATCGGAGTTTCTGTACTTCAGATTGCCCCTTACATACAGCCTCCCATGGAAGCAGCGCCAAGCCAGATCCCAAAACTTCTGGGGAATCCTCACAGAGTTTAAAAGTTTTAATCCCACCCCGAGGTCGCTACTTGGGCAGTCCCTGAGCGCCAGGGGCTTCTGGAAGCAGGTCAACAAGACCTTTCTGTCAAGAAATTTTCTCGACATGGTCTTGATCTCCCTCGCCTCCAGACCCCACCGACGAACAACCTTCAGAACCGGGGCGGCATAAGCCGGGAGGTGCCCATGGGGTACACGCAGGTCTTTCGCTTGGCCTCCTGTCTCCCATTCCTGGAAGAAAGGCCGAAACCATCCCCTGCAGGAGGATATCCACAGAGGAGCCCTTTCTCTTTCAAAGAGGTTTGCCAAATTAATTTTAATGAAGGTGTTTACTAGAAACACCACTGGGTTAACCATACCTAACCCACCTAGTTTCCTCGGTAGGTAAGTAACCTCCCTCTTGATTAGGTTAAGCCTGTTTCCCCATAACAGTTGGAAGAACAGGCTATAGACCCGAGTCCAGAGAGGTTCTGGCAACATGCACACGCTGCCAAGGTAGAGCAACATGGGCATCAGGTAAGCCTTGGCCAGGTGAACCCTTTCCCTAAGGGACAAAGACCATCCCTTCCATTGGCCAACCTTCTGGGCAGCTATTGATAGCCTACCTTCCCAGTTTTTCATGGGGTAATCACCCGGGCCAAATTCAATGCCTAAGATTTTAGCAGACCCTTTGGGCTCTGGGAGGGTGTCCGGGAGATCAAAACTAGGATCCCCTCCCCCCAGCCAGAGACTTTCACACTTGTCCCGGTTGATCCTGGACCCAGATGCCCGTGAGTAGCGCTCAACTTCTGACATCACCCACTCTGCCTCCCCTCTCGAGGAGACAAAGATAGTGACGTCATCCGCGTACGCAACCACCCTCTGAGTGGCTTCCGGCTCCTCCAAGTCCATCCCCACCCCCGCCAATGGCCCACGATCGAGCCGCCTAAGAAAGGGGTCGATCGCGAAAACATACAGCAAGGGGCTTAAGGGACAACCCTGGCGGACACCAGACCCAACCTCAAAGGGGGTTCCAGTCCAACCGTTCACCAGTGCAAAAGACTCAGCCCCAGCGTATAGGGTCTGGAGCCAATTAACGAACTCACCCGGTAGGCCATACCTCAGAAGGACTGACCAAAGGTACTTGTGATTCACCCGGTCAAAAGCTTTGGCCTGATCCAAGGACAGCATGTACCCCTCCCATCGGCCAGAATGTCCCTGCTCCACTGCCTCTCTGACACTGAGGACAGCACTAAAGGTGCTGCGGCCTGGAACAGAGCAATGCTGGGCCGACGAAAGGAGCCGGGGTGCAAACTTCACCAGCCGATTAAACAGTACTTTTGCGAGAACCTTTCTGTCCGTATTGAGGAGCGCTATGGGACGCCAGTTCTCAATACGTGTCGAATCCTTACCCTTTGACAGAATGATCAAGGCCGACTTGCCCATTGACTTTGGAAGAGCGCCCGAGGAGAGGCACTCATTAAAAACCGCAGTCAAGAGGGGAACTAAGGTTCCCTTAAAAGCCTTATAAAACTCAGATGTTAAGCCATCTGGGCCTGGCGACTTTTTGATGGCCAACCCATCAATCGCCAGCATCACTTCCTCTTCCTTGATCGACTCTGTCAAAACACCAAGCGAGGGGTCTGCTCCTGGCTCAGGGATGGTTTCAGCCAGGAAAGCCGACATTTCGTCTCGGTTTAGATCCTGCTCACCCAAAAGCTGCGAATAAAAGAATCTGATGACCTCCAGGATCCCTGATTTGGATCTCATCAGGGAGCCTGTACTATCTACCAGTCCTGTCACCACCTTACGACTCACTGACATCTTGCAGTTCTTGTAAGGGTCGGGCGAGCGGTACTTCCCGAAATCCCGTTCAAGAACCAAAGACGTGTGCCTATCATATTGGCATCTTTTGAGCAGAGCTTTCACCACGGAGATTTCCTCACGGCTACCTCCGGTTGAGACTAGATGTTCGAGTTTCCTCCTCATGTCTTGATACAGGCGATACCTGCTCATAGACCTGAGGCACGAGATCTGACGGAAATACTCAGCCACCCGTTCTTTGAACACCTCCCACCACTCAGACTTAGTACCACCTAGATCCAATAAAGGTACCTGGCTCTGAAGAAAATCCTCGAAGGCCTGTCTTATCTCTGCTTCTTCCAGGAGAGTAGAATTCAGCCTCCATATACCTCTTCCCATCTGGAGGGACTCTGCAACATTCAAAGAAAACATAATCATACAGTGATCGGAGAACTCCACCTCAACGACGGACACTGCCGAAGAGATGGCGTCCTCCTTTAAAAAAAACCTGTCTATTCTGGATCTACGACTACCACTATGATAGGTGAATCCCGAGTGGCCTGGGGTATACCGAATGTGGATGTCCTCCAGGCGAGCATCACTAGCTATTCTATTCAACTCGACACTATCATAGGCCAGTACCTTTCTGGAACCTCCTCTGTCTTGGGGCCTAACGACAGTGTTAAAGTCCCCTCCAAAAATGACTTGTCGGCCTGTAAAAAGGAAGGGCTTAATCCTCATGAAGAGACTTTTCCGGTCCCACTTTGTCTGGGGACCGTAGATGTTAATGAGTCTTAGTTCTTGTCCCCTCATGAGAACATCTAAGATCAAGCACCGCCCCATTTCTAACTCGATCATCCGCCGGCATGTGACCGGTGCGGTAAAAACTACCGCCACCCCGCTATATGGCTCAGCCGCAAGAGACCAGTAGGAGGGCCCACGTCGCCACTCCCTCCTAGCTTTCACGACCTCTGCCAAAAGTGACAGTCTGGTCTCCTGCAAAAACAAAATGTCAGCTTCAACCCGGCCGAGAAAATCAAAGGCTGCAAATCTAGCCATATTCGACTTAATGCTGGCAACGTTAATCGATGCCAGCGTCAACGGAGTGGGTGCCGCCATCATAAATGATTGAGTTAGACGGTTTTCTTCTTCCCACCCCTTGCTTTCTCCTCTGAGGAGGACCCCTCACCCTCTTTACCTCTTTTTTTTGTTGTTGAGGAGTCCATAACCTCCACCACCCCCCTCCCATTCTCATCTCCTGGGTCCGGGCCGACCCCCTCCCCCGGGGACAGTGGCCCCCGCAGAAGAGGAGGCTCAACGACTCCTAGACTCCCTACCGTGCTCTCCCCCCCGGCCTGGGGGTCTGGAATATCCATGAGAACACGGTATCGGTTGGGGGAGCACACCAGGGGGGTGCAGGTTTTGCCTTCCTTGGCCGGGGCAGAGCCAGATGTTTTTAGCCCTGTTTTGATGTTACCCGGTGTCCCCTGTTTTGTTTTAGGCTGTGACCTCCCTTCCTCTTCCACACTTTCATAGTGGGAGGACTGGGAGTCCTCAGCCCTCTGCTCTCTCTCTATCCTCCTTATCTCCTCGTCCAGTACGGCCCCCCCAAGAGCATCAGTATCCTGGGGGGCATCCAGGTCCGAGCCAGAGGAGTCCCCAGTTTCCTGGGTCCTCCTCAGCTCTCGTTCCCTTCTGCGTTTTTCCACCCTTCTCTGACGAGAAGGGGGTCCCCTCCTGGCGTTCGTCCTTTGCTCTTGGGCTCTATCGTCTCTGTCCGCCCCCTCGCCCACGGAGACCTCCCTCCTTACATTCTCCGTAGGGTTGGAACAGACATTGACGACTGAGCGCGGACACCGACTGAAAGGGTGACCTAGGTCACCACACAGGTTACACCTAATCTGCTCACACGATGCGGCCAGATGGCCTACCCCCCCACAATGAGCGCACTTCTGCACAGTGCAGCTTGCGCTCAAGTGTGAGGGGTCGCCACACCGGTGACACAGCTTCGGCTGCCCCTGGTAGAAGACAAGGATTCGATCTCTTCCCAAGAAAGCAGATGATGGTATGTGGGACACCGTCTGCCCCAGACGCTTAAGTTTAACCATAAACGTCCAGGCTCCCGACCAGATGCCAAACTCATCGCAGTTCTTCCGTGGCATCTCTGCTACCTCACCGTATCTTCCCAACCAGGTCATGATGTCCACACAGGAAAGCGACTCGTTACGGGTAAGAACGGTCACTTTCCTGAGACCATTCTGGCGAGAGATTGCTTGCGCAGCAAACCCTCGCCAGCCGGGCTCGCTTTTCACCAGTTCATAGTTCCCCCAGAAGACCTCAAGGCCCCCCGGCTGAACAAAGCTGATGTCAAACTCAGCCGTACCATGAGGATGTATTAAGGCGTAGATGTCACTCGCCTTGAAGCCCATCTCCAGCAGCAGCTCCACCACCCTCTTACGAGGAGGGCACGCATCATTGCCACGCCACTGGAGACGGACTACATTCCTCCTGGCCACGGCCGGCCCGGTTGTTGGGAGCGACCACTGATCTCCCCGTCTCTCTCGGAAGGCATCCAGACCATACCTATTTATCCAAAAGGATAGGTCCTTCTGCACTCCCCCTACTGTTATCGTCTGCTTCCCCTCCCTTAAGGCTTCTAGGAGGCGCTGTTGCAAACTGCCGTCCCCGGGCCCAGAAGATGAGGATGGGTGGGCCGACGGTCCCCCCACCACAACGCCCGCATACGACCTGCCGGGCGCTCTGGCAGAAGGAGCAACCGGCCCGCCACTGGTTGACACTCCCCCCACAATATTACAACCCACATTAACATCCACAACATTACCACCACCAACAATATTACCAACACTACTAACGCTACCATTAATATTTACATTTCCACTTACATTCCTCTCCACAACTTTCATACCGGCCAGGCTGGTTACAGAGTTCTTCCTCTTGTCCATGGGCTTTTTATAAGTTGTTTTTGTCGTTTTTGGGGTCTCCACATCATCAGGTGCCGCTACTTCTGGGGCGCCGCCGGATATCTCAGGCGGCAATCCCTCAGCACCCTCCGCTTCACCGACCTCCATATCTGCTGCGCCACCAATGCAATGTTCGGGAGGAGGGGTGCCGTCACCCCCCGTGCCCGCTAAACCCCTCCCACCGCCTTGCGGCGATGCAGATGGAGGGGCCGCAGGCACCGCTAGAGCCGCTCCCGGCACCAAACCAACCCCCCCTCCCGTCGGGGGATGGCCAGCAGTGCCGGAGCCTCTCCTACCGCCACCACTTGCTGCCGCAACACTTTTTGGTGCGTCCGCCGGCCGAGTCACATGACCAGCGGACTTCCGGTTTTCCGGCGCCACATCCGGTTTCCGGTTCCCCCCGTCCCCCGGCCTCCGGCTTGCGCCAGAGACCGGCTTCTGAGGTTCCCCATCCGCCGGACACGGGGACACGCCCCCTAGCGCCACGTGGCCATCGACACCACCTCCTTTACAGGAGACGGCATCTGGCGCCATCTTGGCCACATTGCTCAAAACCAGCACCATATTTTTCTGCCCACATACCCGCCACGACCCCACTGCAGAGGCCGGAGCTGGGGGATTTGCGGGGTTTGCGTCCCGAACCGAGCTCTCACCCGGTCCGGAACGCAAGGAAGACAGGTAGGAATATTTATAGGATACCCCACCTGTCTTCGCCTTTGTTTTCTTCCGCCTTAACTTCCAAAGCTTCTTCTTCTGTACTTTGTCCTCCTCTGGTGGCAACTCAGCTCCAAAAGTAAAGTTCTGGAGGGACACTGGGGACTCCTGCAGCCGTATTTGCGTGAGCAACCCCGGGGGGTGCCCACTGCCCGATTCAATGTCTTGCACACCTTGGCTGCAGGAAAGTTCCCCACTTGCCCCTCCATTACTGCCCTCCCAGGGGTCCTCCGAGCCCGTCTCCTCCCGGGTAGGCGTCCTCTCCACCTCCACGCTTTCCTCCATTTCTGTGGCCTCCACTTCTGCGGCCTCCATTTTTGCGGCCTCCACTTTTGCGGCCTCCACTTTTGCGGCCTCCACTTTTGCGGCCTCCACTTTTGCGGCCTCCACTGCCTCTGCACTTTTAGCAGCCAATGCCTTTACTCCCCTTTTGCAGGGGGTTTCATTACTTTGCGTGGGGGACGCCATCAGGGAAAACCTTTCATCATTCTCCAATTTCTCCCCGAAGGCTCCCCCACCGACCACAATCTCCATCTTTCTCTCCTCCACCATATTAATTTCTTCCAGTATTTCCTTTACCTGTAGATTATACCGGGACCTCTTGGCGCCTGATGTTTTAGCTGCTCGTCCCCTTGCGGCCGCCAGATCTTCCCGCAGCCGCCGCAGGGACTTACCGAGGTCCCGGTATTCTTCCAGCCGGGCAGCTAGGCGGGAGCTGAACGTCTCCACAGACTCTCCTGACCGAAGTAGCCCCCACTCCTCGACCGTGCTCTGGTCCCTTGGTTGGGCATCTGGCCTCGCTGGGCCTTCTGGTCCTCCACCTGGATGATCCGCCATGTCTCTCCTCCTGGCTCCTTCCAGAGCCCCAGCATCAGGGCGGGCCGCACAGATCTTTACACGGGATGACCTTCTCACCCCTGATGCTGGCTGCACGCTCCCAGCAGGTTGGGAAGACCCCCTACCCCCCGCCTGCATGCTCCAGGGGGTAGAGGTCTGAGGCTCCATGTATGAATGGAGCCTCCTTCAGGGAAGCTTCCTTAGCCCAGGCAGGTGATAGAAACCTGGGCTGGTGAAAGAAAGGAAACTCCCTGGATCTCGGGTGTGGTCCACCAAACACACACACACAGCAGCTCTCTCACACACAACCTCCCTCCTTGCTGGTCACTGCTGCTACTCTTTTAATAGAAAAATATAAAACATTACAAAATAAACGGTATTTACAAAACAAACACAACAAAACAAAACTTATGTACATTTCTGTACAATTTACCCAGCCTGGCCCTTCTTACATAAATCCCCATGCATACATAACTATAATCCCATACTCATTCATACACACACCTAAACCCCCCCAACCCCAAGAAAACATAACTATAACACTATATACAACATACTCTTAAAAACCATGTGCCAACCAATGGCCCCCTAAAAAAAAAATCAAGACATATATAAAACAAAAAAATAATAATCACAATAATAATATAAACAAAATAATAATAATAATAATAATAATAATAAACTCTGAAAATAAAAGTTACCATCCCATGGTGCACTTACTCCAGTGCACCATGTAAATGAAAAGAAAAGAACAAAACACAAAAAACAAAAATATATATATATATATATATATTTTTATTTATTTTTTTCTAATCTTTTTCAATTATTATTTTTTTTTTTTTTTTTTTTTATATATTTTTTACTTTTTTTTTTTATTTTTTTTATTTTTTTTATTTTTTATTTTATTAACTTATCCACATTCATACCTAACCCTGTACACACTAACTTATCCATCACCACCCATCACCTCCCCCAACCAGCATCACGCCTCATGTCCTTCCATGTCCGCATAGTTCAGATGCTGGCCCCCACCACCCAACACATCACCCACCCAGCCCGATCCCACGTCTCATGTCCTCCTCACGTCCACGTAGTCCAGAATCGGGATGGGCACACCCCCAGGCCCCCCACCCCACCTATCTACTTCCCATCTTATCTAAACATTCACTCAAACCCATGCATACACCTATACACCATATAATCATACCGACACATAACTATAACAAAATATCATACTGTATACAATAACCCGAAAACCTAAGTTTGGCTTCTTGTAAGCCCTTTTTCTGTCTCCAAAAAGCTCAAAACAAAAACCTACTTGTGCTTACTCAGCCCATCACCAGAGGAGAGAGAGAGGAAAGCCCCCCTAGAGCACCAGCCCAGAGGCCAAAGCCAACCCCCAACCACCACCCCGGTCCCTATCGCTAAACCTATGCTGCTTGCCCTATCTCTATCCCTTATTACTTTATAAACTAATCTGTCCCTCCTGCTGTCTCTCATTCTGTCCCTATCGCTATTTCCCGGTGTCATGGCCAGGTGCAGACCCCCACCTCCAGTCTAATACCCAGGGGCACTCCCTCCCCTCCCCCTGAAGGTTGGTTCCACCTAGGGCACCCTAAAATTGAAGCCCCTCCAAAGTCGAGAGGCCTTGGATGCACCCAGTTTCTCAACCTCCAGAGACCGGACCTTCACCAGGTCACCCATGATATTCCTACACACCTCGTCCTCCAGGAGGATTTTACACTGAGTCGATACTAAGCACCGTGCGTTCCACGTGAAATACCTGATCACTAAACTAACTAAAAAAGAAGTGCAATGATCCCTTCCACCCAGGTCTCCGAATGCCCCATAGGCCCAACCAGCGTAGGAGAGGTTGGTCAGACCGGGCCAACCGATGGAGGCACCCACCCGTTTGTAAACCTCTGCATTGAAGGGACACTGAAGCAAGAAATGGTCCATGCTTTCCAGCGTGTCATCGCACTCCTCCCGAGGACAACCTCTTTCATCGGAGTTTCTGTACTTCAGATTGCCCCTTACATACAGCCTCCCATGGAAGCAGCGCCAAGCCAGATCCCAAAACTTCTGGGGAATCCTCACAGAGTTTAAAAGTTTTAATCCCACCCCGAGGTCGCTACTTGGGCAGTCCCTGAGCGCCAGGGGCTTCTGGAAGCAGGTCAACAAGACCTTTCTGTCAAGAAATTTTCTCGACATGGTCTTGATCTCCCTCGCCTCCAGACCCCACCGACGAACAACCTTCAGAACCGGGGCGGCATAAGCCGGGAGGTGCCCATGGGGTACACGCAGGTCTTTCGCTTGGCCTCCTGTCTCCCATTCCTGGAAGAAAGGCCGAAACCATCCCCTGCAGGAGGATATCCACAGAGGAGCCCTTTCTCTTTCAAAGAGGTTTGCCAAATTAATTTTAATGAAGGTGTTTACTAGAAACACCACTGGGTTAACCATACCTAACCCACCTAGTTTCCTCGGTAGGTAAGTAACCTCCCTCTTGATTAGGTTAAGCCTGTTTCCCCATAACAGTTGGAAGAACAGGCTATAGACCCGAGTCCAGAGAGGTTCTGGCAACATGCACACGCTGCCAAGGTAGAGCAACATGGGCATCAGGTAAGCCTTGGCCAGGTGAACCCTTTCCCTAAGGGACAAAGACCATCCCTTCCATTGGCCAACCTTCTGGGCAGCTATTGATAGCCTACCTTCCCAGTTTTTCATGGGGTAATCACCCGGGCCAAATTCAATGCCTAAGATTTTAGCAGACCCTTTGGGCTCTGGGAGGGTGTCCGGGAGATCAAAACTAGGATCCCCTCCCCCCAGCCAGAGACTTTCACACTTGTCCCGGTTGATCCTGGACCCAGATGCCCGTGAGTAGCGCTCAACTTCTGACATCACCCACTCTGCCTCCCCTCTCGAGGAGACAAAGATAGTGACGTCATCCGCGTACGCAACCACCCTCTGAGTGGCTTCCGGCTCCTCCAAGTCCATCCCCACCCCCGCCAATGGCCCACGATCGAGCCGCCTAAGAAAGGGGTCGATCGCGAAAACATACAGCAAGGGGCTTAAGGGACAACCCTGGCGGACACCAGACCCAACCTCAAAGGGGGTTCCAGTCCAACCGTTCACCAGTGCAAAAGACTCAGCCCCAGCGTATAGGGTCTGGAGCCAATTAACGAACTCACCCGGTAGGCCATACCTCAGAAGGACTGACCAAAAGTACTTGTGATTCACCCGGTCAAAAGCTTTGGCCTGATCCAAGGACAGCATGTACCCCTCCCATCGGCCAGAATGTCCCTGCTCCACTGCCTCTCTGACACTGAGGACAGCACTAAAGGTGCTGCGGCCTGGAACAGAGCAATGCTGGGCCGACGAAAGGAGCCGGGGTGCAAACTTCACCAGCCGATTAAACAGTACTTTTGCGAGAACCTTTCTGTCCGTATTGAGGAGCGCTATGGGACGCCAGTTCTCAATACGTGTCGAATCCTTACCCTTTGACAGAATGATCAAGGCCGACTTGCCCATTGACTTTGGAAGAGCGCCCGAGGAGAGGCACTCATTAAAAACCGCAGTCAAGAGGGGAACTAAGGTTCCCTTAAAAGCCTTATAAAACTCAGATGTTAAGCCATCTGGGCCTGGCGACTTTTTGATGGCCAACCCATCAATCGCCAGCATCACTTCCTCTTCCTTGATCGACTCTGTCAAAACACCAAGCGAGGGGTCTGCTCCTGGCTCAGGGATGGTTTCAGCCAGGAAAGCCGACATTTCGTCTCGGTTTAGATCCTGCTCACCCAAAAGCTGCGAATAAAAGGATCTGATGACCTCCAGGATCCCTGATTTGGATCTCATCAGGGAGCCTGTACTATCTACCAGTCCTGTCACCACCTTACGACTCACTGACATCTTGCAGTTCTTGTAAGGGTCGGGCGAGCGGTACCTCCCGAAATCCCGTTCAAGAACCAAAGACGTGTGCCTATCATATTGGCATCTTTTGAGCAGAGCTTTCACCACGGAGATTTCCTCACGGCTACCTCCGGTTGAGACTAGATGTTCGAGTTTCCTCCTCATGTCTTGATACAGGCGATACCTGCTCATAGACCTGAGGCACGAGATCTGACGGAAAAACTCAGCCACCCGTTCTTTGAACACCTCCCACCACTCAGACTTAGTACCACCTAGATCCAATAAAGGTACCTGGCTCTGAAGAAAATCCTCGAAGGCCTGTCTTATCTCTGCTTCTTCCAGGAGAGTAGAATTCAGCCTCCATATACCTCTTCCCATCTGGAGGGACTCTGCAACATTCAAAGAAAACATAATCATACAGTGATCGGAGAACTCCACCTCAACGACGGACACTGCCGAAGAGATGGCGTCCTCCTTTAAAAAAAACCTGTCTATTCTGGATCTACGACTACCACTATGATAGGTGAATCCCGAGTGGCCTGGGGTATACCGAATGTGGATGTCCTCCAGGCGAGCATCGCTAGCTATTCTATTCAACTCGACACTATCATAGGCCAGTACCTTTCTGGAACCTCCTCTGTCTTGGGGCCTAACGACAGTGTTAAAGTCCCCTCCAAAAATGACTTGTCGGCCTGTAAAAAGGAAGGGCTTAATCCTCATGAAGAGACTTTTCCGGTCCCACTTTGTCTGGGGACCGTAGATGTTAATGAGTCTTAGTTCTTGTCCCCTCATGAGAACATCTAAGATCAAGCACCGCCCCATTTCTAACTCGATCATCCGCCGGCATGTGACCGGTGCGGTAAAAAGTACCGCCACCCCGCTATATGGCTCAGCCGCAAGAGACCAGTAGGAGGGCCCACGTCGCCACTCCCTCCTAGCTTTCACGACCTCTGCCAAAAGTGACAGTCTGGTCTCCTGCAAAAACAAAATGTCAGCTTCAACCCGGCCGAGAAAATCAAAGGCTGCAAATCTAGCCATATTCGACTTAATGCTGGCAACGTTAATCGATGCCAGCGTCAACGGAGTGGGTGCCGCCATCATAAATGATTGAGTTAGACGGTTTTCTTCTTCCCACCCCTTGCTTTCTCCTCTGAGGAGGACCCCTCACCCTCTTTACCTCTTTTTTTTGTTTTTGAGGAGTCCATAACCTCCACCACCCCCCTCCCATTCTCATCTCCTGGGTCCGGGCCGACCCCCTCCCCCGGGGACAGTGGCCCCCGCAGAAGAGGAGGCTCAACGACACCTAGACTCCCTACCGTGCTCTCCCCCCCGTCCTGGGGGTCTGGAATATCCATGAGAACACGGTATCGGTTGGGGGAGCACACCAGGGGGGTGCAGGTTTTGCCTTCCTTGGCCGGGGCAGGGCCAGATGTTTTTAGCCCTGTTTTGATGTTACCCGGTGTCCCCTGTTTTGTTTTAGGCTGTGACCTCCCTTCCTCTTCCACACTTTCATAGTGGGAGGACTGGGAGTCCTCAGCCCTCTGCTCTCTCTCTATCCTCCTTATCTCCTCGTCCAGTACGGCCCCCCCAAGAGCATCAGTATCCTGGGGGGCATCCAGGTCCGAGCCAGAGGAGTCCCCAGTTTCCTGGGTCCTCCTCAGCTCTCGTTCCCTTCTGCGTTTTTCCGCCCTTCTCTGACGAGAAGGGGGTCCCCTCCTGGCGTTCGTCCTTTGCTCTTGGGCTCTATCGTCTCTGTCCGCCCCCTCGCCCACGGAGACCTCCCTCCTTACATTCTCCGTAGGGTTGGAACAGACATTGACGACTGAGCGCGGACACCGACTGAAAGGGTGACCTAGGTCACCACACAGGTTACACCTAATCTGCTCACACGATGCGGCCAGATGGCCTACCCCCCCACAATGAGCGCACTTCTGCACAGTGCAGCTTGCGCTCAAGTGCGAGGGGTCGCCACACCGGTGACACAGCTTCGGCTGCCCCTGGTAGAAGACAAGGATTCGATCTCTTCCCAAGAAAGCAGATGATGGTATGTGGGACACCGTCTGCCCCAGACGCTTAAGTTTAACCATAAACGTCCAGGCTCCCGACCAGATGCCAAACTCATCGCAGTTCTTCCGTGGCATCTCTGCTACCTCACCGTATCTTCCCAACCAGGTCATGATGTCCACACAGGAAAGCGACTCGTTACGGGTAAGAACGGTCACTTTCCTGAGACCATTCTGGCGAGAGATTGCTTGCGCAGTAAACCCTCGCCAGCCGGGCTCGCTCTTCACCAGCTCATAGTTCCCCCAGAAGACCTCAAGGCCCCCCGGCTGAACAAAGCTGATGTCAAACTCAGCCGTACCATGAGGATGTATCAAGGCGTAGATGTCACTCGCCTTGAAGCCCATCTCCAGCAGCAGCTCCACCACCCTCTTACGAGGAGGGCACGCATCATTGCCACGCCACTGGAGACGGACCACATTCCTCCTGGCCACGGCCGGCCCGGTTGTTGGGAGCGACCACTGATCTCCCCGTCTCTCTCGGAAGGCATCCAGACCATACCTATTTATCCAAAAGGATAGGTCCTTCTGCACTCCCCCTACTGTTATCGTCTGCTTCCCCTCCCTTAAGGCTTCTAGGAGGCGCTGTTGCAAACTGCCGTCCCCGGGCCCAGAAGATGAGGATGGGTGGGCCGACGGTCCCCCCACCACAACGCCCGCATACGACCTGCCGGGCGCTCTGGCAGAAGGAGCAACCGGCCCGCCAATGGTTGACACTCCCCCCACAATATTACAACCCACATTAACATCCACAACATTACCACCACCAACAATATTACCAACACTACTAACATTACCATTAATATTTACATTTTCACTTACATTCCTCTCCACAACTTTCATACCGGCCAGGCTGGTTACAGAGTTCTTCCTCTTGTCGATGGGCTTTTTATAAGTTGTTTTTGTCGTTTTTGGGGTCTCCACATCATCGGGTGCCGCTACTTCTGGGGCGCCGCCGGATATCTCAGGCGGCAATCCCTCAGCACCCTCCGCTTCACCGACCTCCATATCTGCTGCGCCACCAATACAATGTTCGGGAGGAGGGGTGCCGTCACCCCCCGTGCCCGCTAAACCCCTCCCACCGCCTTGCGGCGATGCAGATGGAGGGGCCGCAGGCACCGCTAGAGCCGCTCCCGGCACCAAACCAACCCCCCCTCCCGTCGGGGGATGGCCAGCAGTGCCGGAGCCTCTCCTACCACCACCACTCGCTGCCGCAACACTTTTTGGTGCGTCCGCCGGCCGAGTCACATGACCAGCGGACTTCCGGTTTTCCGGCGCCACATCCGGTTTCCGGTTCCCCCCGTCCCCCGGCCTCCGGCTTGCGCCAGAGACCGGCTTCTGAGGTTCCCCATCCGCCGGACACGGGGACACGCCCCCTAGCGCCACGTGGCCATCGACACCACCTCCTTTACAGGAGACGGCGTCTGGCGCCATCTTGGCCACATTGCTCAACACCAGCACCATATTTTTCTGCCCACATACCCGCCACGACCCCACTGCAGAGGCCGGAGCTGGGGGATTTGCGGGGTTTGCGTCCCGAACCGAGCTCTCACCCGGTCCGGAACGCAAGGAAGACAGGTAGGAATATTTATAGGATACCCCACCTGTCTTCGCCTTTGTTTTCTTCCGCCTTAACTTCCAAAGCTTCTTCTTCTGTACTTTGTCCTCCTCTGGTGGCAACTCAGCTCCAAAAGTAAAGTTCTGGAGGGACACTGGGGACTCCTGCAGCCGTATTTGCGTGAGCAACCCCGGGGGGTGCCCACTGCCCGATTCAATGTCTTGCACACCTTGGCTGCAGGAAAGTTCCCCACTTGCCCCTCCATTACTGCCCTCCCAGGGGTCCTCCGAGCCCGTCTCCTCCCGGGTAGGCGTCCTCTCCACCTCCACACTTTCCTCCATTTCTGTGGCCTCCACTTCTGCGGCCTCCAATTTTGCGGCCTCCACTTTTGCGGCCTCCACTTTTGCGGCCTCCACTTTTGCGGCCTCCACTTTTGCGGCCTCCACTGCCTCTGCACTTTTAGCAGCCAATGCCTTTACTCCCCTTTTGCAGGGGGTTTCATTACTTTGCGTGGGGGACGCCATCAGGGAAAACCTTTCATCATTCTCCAATTTCTCCCCGAAGGCTCCCCCACCGACCACAATCTCCATCTTTCTCTCCTCCACCATATTAATTTCTTCCAGTATTTCCTTTACCTGTAGGTTATACCGGGACCTCTTGGCGCCTGATGTTTTAGCTGCTCGTCCCCTTGCGGCCGCCAGATCTTCCCGCAGCCGCCGCAGGGACTTACCGAGGTCCCGGTATTCTTCCAGCCGGGCAGCTAGGCGGGAGCTGAACGTCTCCATCGACTCTCCTGACCGAAGTAGCCCCCACTCCTCGACCGTGCTCTGGTCCCTTGGTCGGGCATCTGGCCTCGCTGGGCCTTCTGGTCCTCCACCTGGATGATCCGCCATGTCTCTCCTCCTGGCTCCTTCCAGAGCCCCAGCATCAGGGGGGGCCGCACAGATCTTTACACGGGATGACCTTCTCACACCTGATGCTGGCTGCACGCTCCCAGCAGGTTGGGAAGACCCCCTACCCCCCGCCTGCATGCTCCAGGGGGTAGAGGTCTGAGGCTCCATGTATGAATGGAGCCTCCTTCAGGGAAGTTTCCTTAGCCCAGGCAGGTGATAGAAACCTGGGCTGGTGAAAGAAAGGAAACTCCCTGGATCTCGGGTGTGGTCCACTAAACACACACACACAGCAGCTCTCTCACACACAACCTCCCTCCTTGCTGGTCACTGCTGCTACTCTTTTAATAGAAAAATATAAAACATTACAAAATAAACGGTATTTACAAAACAAACACAACAAAACAAAACTTATGTACATTTCTGTACAATTTACCCAGCCTGGCCCTTCTTACATAAATCCCCATGCATACATAACTATAATCCCATACTCATTCATACACACACCTAAACCCCCCTAACCCCAAGAAAACATAACTATAACACTATATACAACATACTCTTAAAAACCATGTGCCAACCAATGGCCCCCTAAAAAAAAAATCAAGACATATATAAAACAAAAAAAATAATAATCACAATAATAATATAAACAAAATAATAATAATAATAATAATAATAATAATAATAATAAACTCTGAAAATAAAAGTTACCATCCCATGGTGCACTTACTCCAGTGCACCATGTAAATGAAAAGAAAAGAACAAAACACAAAAATATACATATATATATATATATTTATTTATTTTTTTCTAATTTTTTTCAATTATAATTTTTTTTTTTTTTTTTTTATGTATTTTTTACTTTTTTTTTATTTTATTTTATTAACTTATCCACATTCATACCTAACCCTGTACACTAACTTATCCATCACCACCCATCACCTCCCCCAACCAGCATCACGCCTCATGTCCTTCCATGTCCGCATAGTTCAGATGCTGGCCCCCACCACCCAACACATCACCCACCCAGCCCGATCCCACGTCTCATGTCCTCCTCACGTCCACGTAGTCCAGAATCGGGATGGGCACACCCTCAGGCCCCCCACCCCACCTATCTACTGCCCATCTTATCTAAACATTCACTCAAACCCATGCATACACCTATACACCATATAATCATACCGACACATAACTATAACAAAATATCATACTGTATACAATAACCCGAAAACCTAAGTTTGGCTGCTTGTAAGCCCTTTTTCTGTCTCCAAAAAGCTCAAAACAAAAACCTACTTGTGCTTACTCAGCCCATCACCAGAGGAGAGAGAGAGGAAAGCCCCCCTAGAGCACCAGCCCAGAGGCCAAAGCCAACCCCCAACCACCACCCCGGTCCCTATCGCTAAACCTATGCTGCTTGCCCTATCTCTATCCCTTATTACTTTATAAACTAATCTGTCCCTCCTGCTGTCTCTCATTCTGTCCCTATCGCTATTTCCCGGTGTCATGGCCAGGTGCAGACCCCCACCTCCAGTCTAATACCCAGGGGCACTCCCTCCCCTCCCCCTGAAGGTTGGTTCCACCTAGGGCACCCTAAAATTGAAGCCCCTCCAAAGTCGAGAGGCCTTGGATGCACCCAGTTTCTCAACCTCCAGAGACCGGACCTTCACCAGGTCACCCATGATATTCCTACACACCTCGTCCTCCAGGAGGATTTTACACTGAGTCGATACTAAGCACCGTGCGTTCCACGTGAAATACCTGATCACTAAACTAACTAAAAAAGAAGTGCAATGATCCCTTCCACCCAGGTCTCCGAATGCCCCATAGGCCCAACCAGCGTAGGAGAGGTTGGTCAGACCGGGCCAACCGATGGAGGCACCCACCCGTTTGTAAACCTCTGCATTGAAGGGACACTGAAGCAAGAAATGGTCCATGCTTTCCAGCGTGTCATCGCACTCCTCCCGAGGACAACCTCTTTCATCGGAGTTTCTGTACTTCAGATTGCCCCTTACATACAGCCTCCCATGGAAGCAGCGCCAAGCCAGATCCCAAAACTTCTGGGGAATCCTCACAGAGTTTAAAAGTTTTAATCCCACCCCGAGGTCGCTACTTGGGCAGTCCCTGAGCGCCAGGGGCTTCTGGAAGCAGGTCAACAAGACCTTTCTGTCAAGAAATTTTCTCGACATGGTCTTGATCTCCCTCGCCTCCAGACCCCACCGACGAACAACCTTCAGAACCGGGGCGGCATAAGCGGGGAGGTGCCCATGGGGTACACGCAGGTCTTTCGCTTGGCCTCCTGTCTCCCATTCCTGGAAGAAAGGCCGAAACCATCCCCTGCAGGAGGATATCCACAGAGGAGCCCTTTCTCTTTCAAAGAGGTTTGCCAAATTAATTTTAATGAAGGTGTTTACTAGAAACACCACTGGGTTAACCATACCTAACCCACCTAGTTTCCTCGGTAGGTAAGTAACCTCCCTCTTGATTAGGTTAAGCCTGTTTCCCCATAACAGTTGGAAGAACAGGCTATAGACCCGAGTCCAGAGAGGTTCTGGCAACATGCACACGCTGCCAAGGTAGAGCAACATGGGCATCAGGTAAGCCTTGGCCAGGTGAACCCTTTCCCTAAGGGACAAAGACCATCCCTTCCATTGGCCAACCTTCTGGGCAGCTATTGATAGCCTACCTTCCCAGTTTTTCATGGGGTAATCACCCGGGCCAAATTCAATGCCTAAGATTTTAGCAGACCCTTTGGGCTCTGGGAGGGTGTCCGGGAGATCAAAACTAGGATCCCCTCCCCCCAGCCAGAGACTTTCACACTTGTCCCGGTTGATCCTGGACCCAGATGCCCGTGAGTAGCGCTCAACTTCTGACATCACCCACTCTGCCTCCCCTCTCGAGGAGACAAAGATAGTGACGTCATCCGCGTACGCAACCACCCTCTGAGTGGCTTCCGGCTCCTCCAAGTCCATCCCCACCCCCGCCAATGGCCCACGATCGAGCCGCCTAAGAAAGGGGTCGATCGCGAAAACATACAGCAAGGGGCTTAAGGGACAACCCTGGCGGACACCAGACCCAACCTCAAAGGGGGTTCCAGTCCAACCGTTCACCAGTGCAAAAGACTCAGCCCCAGCGTATAGGGTCTGGAGCCAATTAACGAACTCACCCGGTAGGCCATACCTCAGAAGGACTGACCAAAGGTACTTGTGATTCACCCGGTCAAAAGCTTTGGCCTGATCCAAGGACAGCATGTACCCCTCCCATCGGCCAGAATGTCCCTGCTCCACTGCCTCTCTGACACTGAGGACAGCACTAAAGGTGCTGCGGCCTGGAACAGAGCAATGCTGGGCCGACGAAAGGAGCCGGGGTGCAAACTTCACCAGCCGATTAAACAGTACTTTTGCGAGAACCTTTCTGTCCGTATTGAGGAGCGCTATGGGACGCCAGTTCTCAATACGTGTCGAATCCTTACCCTTTGACAGAATGATCAAGGCCGACTTGCCCATTGACTTTGGAAGAGCGCCCGAGGAGAGGCACTCATTAAAAACCGCAGTCAAGAGGGGAACTAAGGTTCCCTTAAAAGCCTTATAAAACTCAGATGTTAAGCCATCTGGGCCTGGCGACTTTTTGATGGCCAACCCATCAATCGCCAGCATCACTTCCTCTTCCTTGATCGACTCTGTCAAAACACCAAGCGAGGGGTCTGCTCCTGGCTCAGGGATGGTTTCAGCCAGGAAAGCCGACATTTCGTCTCGGTTTAGATCCTGCTCACCCAAAAGCTGCGAATAAAAGAATCTGATGACCTCCAGGATCCCTGATTTGGATCTCATCAGGGAGCCTGTACTATCTACCAGTCCTGTCACCACCTTACGACTCACTGACATCTTGCAGTTCTTGTAAGGGTCGGGCGAGCGGTACTTCCCGAAATCCCGTTCAAGAACCAAAGACGTGTGCCTATCATATTGGCATCTTTTGAGCAGAGCTTTCACCACGGAGATTTCCTCACGGCTACCTCCGGTTGAGACTAGATGTTCGAGTTTCCTCCTCATGTCTTGATACAGGCGATACCTGCTCATAGACCTGAGGCACGAGATCTGACGGAAATACTCAGCCACCCGTTCTTTGAACACCTCCCACCACTCAGACTTAGTACCACCTAGATCCAATAAAGGTACCTGGCTCTGAAGAAAATCCTCGAAGGCCTGTCTTATCTCTGCTTCTTCCAGGAGAGTAGAATTCAGCCTCCATATACCTCTTCCCATCTGGAGGGACTCTGCAACATTCAAAGAAAACATAATCATACAGTGATCGGAGAACTCCACCTCAACGACGGACACTGCCGAAGAGATGGCGTCCTCCTTTAAAAAAAACCTGTCTATTCTGGATCTACGACTACCACTATGATAGGTGAATCCCGAGTGGCCTGGGGTATACCGAATGTGGATGTCCTCCAGGCGAGCATCACTAGCTATTCTATTCAACTCGACACTATCATAGGCCAGTACCTTTCTGGAACCTCCTCTGTCTTGGGGCCTAACGACAGTGTTAAAGTCCCCTCCAAAAATGACTTGTCGGCCTGTAAAAAGGAAGGGCTTAATCCTCATGAAGAGACTTTTCCGGTCCCACTTTGTCTGGGGACCGTAGATGTTAATGAGTCTTAGTTCTTGTCCCCTCATGAGAACATCTAAGATCAAGCACCGCCCCATTTCTAACTCGATCATCCGCCGGCATGTGACCGGTGCGGTAAAAAGTACCGCCACCCCGCTATATGGCTCAGCCGCAAGAGACCAGTAGGAGGGCCCACGTCGCCACTCCCTCCTAGCTTTCACGACCTCTGCCAAAAGTGACAGTCTGGTCTCCTGCAAAAACAAAATGTCAGCTTCAACCCGGCCGAGAAAATCAAAGGCTGCAAATCTAGCCATATTCGACTTAATGCTGGCAACGTTAATCGATGCCAGCGTCAACGGAGTGGGTGCCGCCATCATAAATGATTGAGTTAGACGGTTTTCTTCTTCCCACCCCTTGCTTTCTCCTCTGAGGAGGACCCCTCACCCTCTTTACCTCTTTTTTTTGTTGTTGAGGAGTCCATAACCTCCACCACCCCCCTCCCATTCTCATCTCCTGGGTCCGGGCCGACCCCCTCCCCCGGGGACAGTGGCCCCCGCAGAAGAGGAGGCTCAACGACTCCTAGACTCCCTACCGTGCTCTCCCCCCCGGCCTGGGGGTCTGGAATATCCATGAGAACACGGTATCGGTTGGGGGAGCACACCAGGGGGGTGCAGGTTTTGCCTTCCTTGGCCGGGGCAGAGCCAGATGTTTTTAGCCCTGTTTTGATGTTACCCGGTGTCCCCTGTTTTGTTTTAGGCTGTGACCTCCCTTCCTCTTCCACACTTTCATAGTGGGAGGACTGGGAGTCCTCAGCCCTCTGCTCTCTCTCTATCCTCCTTATCTCCTCGTCCAGTACGGCCCCCCCAAGAGCATCAGTATCCTGGGGGGCATCCAGGTCCGAGCCAGAGGAGTCCCCAGTTTCCTGGGTCCTCCTCAGCTCTCGTTCCCTTCTGCGTTTTTCCACCCTTCTCTGACGAGAAGGGGGTCCCCTCCTGGCGTTCGTCCTTTGCTCTTGGGCTCTATCGTCTCTGTCCGCCCCCTCGCCCACGGAGACCTCCCTCCTTACATTCTCCGTAGGGTTGGAACAGACATTGACGACTGAGCGCGGACACCGACTGAAAGGGTGACCTAGGTCACCACACAGGTTACACCTAATCTGCTCACACGATGCGGCCAGATGGCCTACCCCCCCACAATGAGCGCACTTCTGCACAGTGCAGCTTGCGCTCAAGTGTGAGGGGTCGCCACACCGGTGACACAGCTTCGGCTGCCCCTGGTAGAAGACAAGGATTCGATCTCTTCCCAAGAAAGCAGATGATGGTATGTGGGACACCGTCTGCCCCAGACGCTTAAGTTTAACCATAAACGTCCAGGCTCCCGACCAGATGCCAAACTCATCGCAGTTCTTCCGTGGCATCTCTGCTACCTCACCGTATCTTCCCAACCAGGTCATGATGTCCACACAGGAAAGCGACTCGTTACGGGTAAGAACGGTCACTTTCCTGAGACCATTCTGGCGAGAGATTGCTTGCGCAGCAAACCCTCGCCAGCCGGGCTCGCTTTTCACCAGTTCATAGTTCCCCCAGAAGACCTCAAGGCCCCCCGGCTGAACAAAGCTGATGTCAAACTCAGCCGTACCATGAGGATGTATTAAGGCGTAGATGTCACTCGCCTTGAAGCCCATCTCCAGCAGCAGCTCCACCACCCTCTTACGAGGAGGGCACGCATCATTGCCACGCCACTGGAGACGGACTACATTCCTCCTGGCCACGGCCGGCCCGGTTGTTGGGAGCGACCACTGATCTCCCCGTCTCTCTCGGAAGGCATCCAGACCATACCTATTTATCCAAAAGGATAGGTCCTTCTGCACTCCCCCTACTGTTATCGTCTGCTTCCCCTCCCTTAAGGCTTCTAGGAGGCGCTGTTGCAAACTGCCGTCCCCGGGCCCAGAAGATGAGGATGGGTGGGCCGACGGTCCCCCCACCACAACGCCCGCATACGACCTGCCGGGCGCTCTGGCAGAAGGAGCAACCGGCCCGCCACTGGTTGACACTCCCCCCACAATATTACAACCCACATTAACATCCACAACATTACCACCACCAACAATATTACCAACACTACTAACGCTACCATTAATATTTACATTTCCACTTACATTCCTCTCCACAACTTTCATACCGGCCAGGCTGGTTACAGAGTTCTTCCTCTTGTCCATGGGCTTTTTATAAGTTGTTTTTGTCGTTTTTGGGGTCTCCACATCATCAGGTGCCGCTACTTCTGGGGCGCCGCCGGATATCTCAGGCGGCAATCCCTCAGCACCCTCCGCTTCACCGACCTCCATATCTGCTGCGCCACCAATGCAATGTTCGGGAGGAGGGGTGCCGTCACCCCCCGTGCCCGCTAAACCCCTCCCACCGCCTTGCGGCGATGCAGATGGAGGGGCCGCAGGCACCGCTAGAGCCGCTCCCGGCACCAAACCAACCCCCCCTCCCGTCGGGGGATGGCCAGCAGTGCCGGAGCCTCTCCTACCGCCACCACTTGCTGCCGCAACACTTTTTGGTGCGTCCGCCGGCCGAGTCACATGACCAGCGGACTTCCGGTTTTCCGGCGCCACATCCGGTTTCCGGTTCCCCCCGTCCCCCGGCCTCCGGCTTGCGCCAGAGACCGGCTTCTGAGGTTCCCCATCCGCCGGACACGGGGACACGCCCCCTAGCGCCACGTGGCCATCGACACCACCTCCTTTACAGGAGACGGCATCTGGCGCCATCTTGGCCACATTGCTCAAAACCAGCACCATATTTTTCTGCCCACATACCCGCCACGACCCCACTGCAGAGGCCGGAGCTGGGGGATTTGCGGGGTTTGCGTCCCGAACCGAGCTCTCACCCGGTCCGGAACGCAAGGAAGACAGGTAGGAATATTTATAGGATACCCCACCTGTCTTCGCCTTTGTTTTCTTCCGCCTTAACTTCCAAAGCTTCTTCTTCTGTACTTTGTCCTCCTCTGGTGGCAACTCAGCTCCAAAAGTAAAGTTCTGGAGGGACACTGGGGACTCCTGCAGCCGTATTTGCGTGAGCAACCCCGGGGGGTGCCCACTGCCCGATTCAATGTCTTGCACACCTTGGCTGCAGGAAAGTTCCCCACTTGCCCCTCCATTACTGCCCTCCCAGGGGTCCTCCGAGCCCGTCTCCTCCCGGGTAGGCGTCCTCTCCACCTCCACGCTTTCCTCCATTTCTGTGGCCTCCACTTCTGCGGCCTCCACTTTTGCGGCCTCCACTTTTGCGGCCTCCACTTTTGCGGCCTCCACTTTTGCGGCCTCCACTGCCTCTGCACTTTTAGCAGCCAATGCCTTTACTCCCCTTTTGCAGGGGGTTTCATTACTTTGCGTGGGGGACGCCATCAGGGAAAACCTTTCATCATTCTCCAATTTCTCCCCGAAGGCTCCCCCACCGACCACAATCTCCATCTTTCTCTCCTCCACCATATTAATTTCTTCCAGTATTTCCTTTACCTGTAAGTTATACCGGGACCTCTTGGCGCCTGATGTTTTAGCTGCTCGTCCCCTTGCGGCCGCCAGATCTTCCCGCAGCCGCCGCAGGGACTTACCGAGGTCCCGGTATTCTTCCAGCCGAGCAGCTAGGCGGGAGCTGAACGTCTCCACAGACTCTCCTGACCGAAGTAGCCCCCACTCCTCAACCGTGCTCTGGTCCCTTGGTCGGGCATCTGGCCTCGCTGGGCCTTCTGGTCCTCCACCTGGATGATGATCCTCCATGTCTCTCCTCCTGGCTCCTTCCAGAGCCCCAGCATCAGGGGGGGCCGCACAGATCTTTACACGGGATGACCTTCTCACCCCTGATGCTGGCTGCACGCTCCCAGCAGGTTGGGAAGACCCCCTACCCCCCGCCTGCATGCTCCAGGGGGTAGAGGTCTGAGGCTCCATGTATGAATGGAGCCTCCTTCAGGGAAGCTTCCTTAGCCCAGGCAGGTGATAGAAACCTGGGCTGGTGAAAGAAAGGAAACTCCCTGGATCTCGGGTGTGGTCCACCAAACACACACACACAGCAGCTCTCTCACACACAACCTCCCTCCTTGCTGGTCACTGCTGCTATATATGGATCTGTGCGGTATATACACTGCTGCTATATATGGATCTGTGCGGTATATACACTGCTGGTATATATTTATATGTGCGGTATAGTCACTGCTGCTATATATGGATCTGTGCGGTATATACACTGCTGCTACTCTTTTAATAGAAAAATATAAAACATTACAAAATAAACGGTATTTACAAAACAAACACAACAAAACAAAACTTATGTACATTTCTGTACAATTTACCCAGCCTGGCCCTTCTTACATAAATCCCCATGCATACATAACTATAATCCCATACTCATTCATACACACACCTAAACCCCCCCAACCCCAAGAAAACATAACTATAACACTATATACAACATACTCTTAAAAACCATGTGCCAACCAATGGCCCCCTAAAAAAAAATCAAGACATATATAAAACAAAAAAATAATAATCACAATAATAATATAAACATAATAATAATAATAAACTCTGAAAATAAAAGTTACCATCCCATGGTGCACTTACTCCAGTGCACCATGTAAATGAAAAGAAAAGAACAAAACACAAAAAACAAAAAAAAAATATATATATATATATTTATTTATTTATTTTTTTCTAATTTTTTTCCAATTATTATTTTTTTTTTTTTTTTTTTTTATATATTTTTTTCTTTTTTTTATTTTATTTTATTAACTTATCCACATTCATACCTAACCCTGTACATACTAACTTATCCATCACCACCCATCACCTCCCCCAACCAGCATCACGCCTCATGTCCTTCCATGTCCGCATAGTTCAGATGCTGGCCCCCACCACCCAACACATCACCCACCCAGCCCGATCCCACGTCTCATGTCCTCCTCACGTCCACGTAGTCCAGAATCGGGATGGGCACCCCCCCAGGCCCCCCACCCCACCTATCTACTGCCCATCTTATCTAAACATTCACTCAAACCCATGCATACACCTATACACCATATAATCATACCGACACATAACTATAACAAAATATCATACTGTATACAATAACCCGAAAACCTAAGTTTGGCTGCTTGTAAGCCCTTTTTCTGTCTCCAAAAAGCTCAAAACAAAAACCTACTTGTGCTTACTCAGCCCATCACCAGAGGAGAGAGAGAGGAAAGCCCCCCTAGAGCACCAGCCCAGAGGCCAAAGCCAACCCCCAACCACCACCCCGGTCCCTATCGCTAAACCTATGCTGCTTGCCCTATCTCTATCCCTTATTACTTTATAAACTAATCTGTCCCTCCTGCTGTCTCTCATTCTGTCCCTATCGCTATTTCCCGGTGTCATGGCCAGGTGCAGACCCCCACCTCCAGTCTAATACCCAGGGGCACTCCCTCCCCTCCCCCTGAAGGTTGGTTCCACCTAGGGCACCCTAAAATTGAAGCCCCTCCAAAGTCGAGAGGCCTTGGATGCACCCAGTTTCTCAACCTCCAGAGACCGGACCTTCACCAGGTCACCCATGATATTCCTACACACCTCGTCCTCCAGGAGGATTTTACACTGAGTCGATACTAAGCACCGTGCGTTCCACGTGAAATACCTGATCACTAAACTAACTAAAAAAGAAGTGCAATGATCCCTTCCACCCAGGTCTCCGAATGCCCCATAGGCCCAACCAGCGTAGGAGAGGTTGGTCAGACCGGGCCAACCGATGGAGGCACCCACCCGTTTGTAAACCTCTGCATTGAAGGGACACTGAAGCAAGAAATGGTCCATGCTTTCCAGCGTGTCATCGCACTCCTCCCGAGGACAACCTCTTTCATCGGAGTTTCTGTACTTCAGATTGCCCCTTACATACAGCCTCCCATGGAAGCAGCGCCAAGCCAGATCCCAAAACTTCTGGGGAATCCTCACAGAGTTTAAAAGTTTTAATCCCACCCCGAGGTCGCTACTTGGGCAGTCCCTGAGCGCCAGGGGCTTCTGGAAGCAGGTCAACAAGACCTTTCTGTCAAGAAATTTTCTCGACATGGTCTTGATCTCCCTCGCCTCCAGACCCCACCGACGAACAACCTTCAGAACCGGGGCGGCATAAGCCGGGAGGTGCCCATGGGGTACACGCAGGTCTTTCGCTTGGCCTCCTGTCTCCCATTCCTGGAAGAAAGGCCGAAACCATCCCCTGCAGGAGGATATCCACAGAGGAGCCCTTTCTCTTTCAAAGAGGTTTGCCAAATTAATTTTAATGAAGGTGTTTACTAGAAACACCACTGGGTTAACCATACCTAACCCACCTAGTTTCCTCGGTAGGTAAGTAACCTCCCTCTTGATTAGGTTAAGCCTGTTTCCCCATAACAGTTGGAAGAACAGGCTATAGACCCGAGTCCAGAGAGGTTCTGGCAACATGCACACGCTGCCAAGGTAGAGCAACATGGGCATCAGGTAAGCCTTGGCCAGGTGAACCCTTTCCCTAAGGGACAAAGACCATCCCTTCCATTGGCCAACCTTCTGGGCAGCTATTGATAGCCTACCTTCCCAGTTTTTCATGGGGTAATCACCCGGGCCAAATTCAATGCCTAAGATTTTAGCAGACCCTTTGGGCTCTGGGAGGGTGTCCGGGAGATCAAAACTAGGATCCCCTCCCCCCAGCCAGAGACTTTCACACTTGTCCCGGTTGATCCTGGACCCAGATGCCCGTGAGTAGCGCTCAACTTCTGACATCACCCACTCTGCCTCCCCTCTCGAGGAGACAAAGATAGTGACGTCATCCGCGTACGCAACCACCCTCTGAGTGGCTTCCGGCTCCTCCAAGTCCATCCCCACCCCCGCCAATGGCCCACGATCGAGCCGCCTAAGAAAGGGGTCGATCGCGAAAACATACAGCAAGGGGCTTAAGGGACAACCCTGGCGGACACCAGACCCAACCTCAAAGGGGGTTCCAGTCCAACCGTTCACCAGTGCAAAAGACTCAGCCCCAGCGTATAGGGTCTGGAGCCAATTAACGAACTCACCCGGTAGGCCATACCTCAGAAGGACTGACCAAAGGTACTTGTGATTCACCCGGTCAAAAGCTTTGGCCTGATCCAAGGACAGCATGTACCCCTCCCATCGGCCAGAATGTCCCTGCTCCACTGCCTCTCTGACACTGAGGACAGCACTAAAGGTGCTGCGGCCTGGAACAGAGCAATGCTGGGCCGACGAAAGGAGCCGGGGTGCAAACTTCACCAGCCGATTAAACAGTACTTTTGCGAGAACCTTTCTGTCCGTATTGAGGAGCGCTATGGGACGCCAGTTCTCAATACGTGTCGAATCCTTACCCTTTGACAGAATGATCAAGGCCGACTTGCCCATTGACTTTGGAAGAGCGCCCGAGGAGAGGCACTCATTAAAAACCGCAGTCAAGAGGGGAACTAAGGTTCCCTTAAAAGCCTTATAAAACTCAGATGTTAAGCCATCTGGGCCTGGCGACTTTTTGATGGCCAACCCATCAATCGCCAGCATCACTTCCTCTTCCTTGATCGACTCTGTCAAAACACCAAGCGAGGGGTCTGCTCCTGGCTCAGGGATGGTTTCAGCCAGGAAAGCCGACATTTCGTCTCGGTTTAGATCCTGCTCACCCAAAAGCTGCGAATAAAAGGATCTGATGACCTCCAGGATCCCTGATTTGGATCTCATCAGGGAGCCTGTACTATCTACCAGTCCTGTCACCACCTTACGACTCACTGACATCTTGCAGTTCTTGTAAGGGTCGGGCGAGCGGTACCTCCCGAAATCCCGTTCAAGAACCAAAGACGTGTGCCTATCATATTGGCATCTTTTGAGCAGAGCTTTCACCACGGAGATTTCCTCACGGCTACCTCCGGTTGAGACTAGATGTTCGAGTTTCCTCCTCATGTCTTGATACAGGCGATACCTGCTCATAGACCTGAGGCACGAGATCTGACGGAAAAACTCAGCCACCCGTTCTTTGAACACCTCCCACCACTCAGACTTAGTACCACCTAGATCCAATAAAGGTACCTGGCTCTGAAGAAAATCCTCGAAGGCCTGTCTTATCTCTGCTTCTTCCAGGAGAGTAGAATTCAGCCTCCATATACCTCTTCCCATCTGGAGGGACTCTGCAACATTCAAAGAAAACATAATCATACAGTGATCGGAGAACTCCACCTCAACGACGGACACTGCCGAAGAGATGGCGTCCTCCTTTAAAAAAAACCTGTCTATTCTGGATCTACGACTACCACTATGATAGGTGAATCCCGAGTGGCCTGGGGTATACCGAATGTGGATGTCCTCCAGGCGAGCATCACTAGCTATTCTATTCAACTCGACACTATCATAGGCCAGTACCTTTCTGGAACCTCCTCTGTCTTGGGGCCTAACGACAGTGTTAAAGTCCCCTCCAAAAATGACTTGTCGGCCTGTAAAAAGGAAGGGCTTAATCCTCATGAAGAGACTTTTCCGGTCCCACTTTGTCTGGGGACCGTAGATGTTAATGAGTCTTAGTTCTTGTCCCCTCATGAGAACATCTAAGATCAAGCACCGCCCCATTTCTAACTCGATCATCCGCCGGCATGTGACCGGTGCGGTAAAAAGTACCGCCACCCCGCTATATGGCTCAGCCGCAAGAGACCAGTAGGAGGGCCCACGTCGCCACTCCCTCCTAGCTTTCACGACCTCTGCCAAAAGTGACAGTCTGGTCTCCTGCAAAAACAAAATGTCAGCTTCAACCCGGCCGAGAAAATCAAAGGCTGCAAATCTAGCCATATTCGACTTAATGCTGGCAACGTTAATCGATGCCAGCGTCAACGGAGTGGGTGCCGCCATCATAAATGATTGAGTTAGACGGTTTTCTTCTTCCCACCCCTTGCTTTCTCCTCTGAGGAGGACCCCTCACCCTCTTTACCTCTTTTTTTTGTTTTTGAGGAGTCCATAACCTCCACCACCCCCCTCCCATTCTCATCTCCTGGGTCCGGGCCGACCCCCTCCCCCGGGGACAGTGGCCCCCGCAGAAGAGGAGGCTCAACGACACCTAGACTCCCTACCGTGCTCTCCCCCCCGTCCTGGGGGTCTGGAATATCCATGAGAACACGGTATCGGTTGGGGGAGCACACCAGGGGGGTGCAGGTTTTGCCTTCCTTGGCCGGGGCAGGGCCAGATGTTTTTAGCCCTGTTTTGATGTTACCCGGTGTCCCCTGTTTTGTTTTAGGCTGTGACCTCCCTTCCTCTTCCACACTTTCATAGTGGGAGGACTGGGAGTCCTCAGCCCTCTGCTCTCCCTCTATCCTCCTTATCTCCTCGTCCAGTACGGCCCCCCCAAGAGCATCAGTATCCTGGGGGGCATCCAGGTCCGAGCCAGAGGAGTCCCCAGTTTCCTGGGTCCTCCTCAGCTCTCGTTCCCTTCTGCGTTTTTCCGCCCTTCTCTGACGAGAAGGGGGTCCCCTCCTGGCGTTCGTCCTTTGCTCTTGGGCTCTATCGTCTCTGTCCGCCCCCTCGCCCACGGAGACCTCCCTCCTTACATTCTCCGTAGGGTTGGAACAGACATTGACGACTGAGCGCGGACACCGACTGAAAGGGTGACCTAGGTCACCACACAGGTTACACCTAATCTGCTCACACGATGCGGCCAGATGGCCTACCCCCCCACAATGAGCGCACTTCTGCACAGTGCAGCTTGCGCTCAAGTGCGAGGGGTCGCCACACCGGTGACACAGCTTCGGCTGCCCCTGGTAGAAGACAAGGATTCGATCTCTTCCCAAGAAAGCAGATGATGGTATGTGGGACACCGTCTGCCCCAGACGCTTAAGTTTAACCATAAACGTCCAGGCTCCCGACCAGATGCCAAACTCATCGCAGTTCTTCCGTGGCATCTCTGCTACCTCACCGTATCTTCCCAACCAGGTCATGATGTCCACACAGGAAAGCGACTCGTTACGGGTAAGAACGGTCACTTTCCTGAGACCATTCTGGCGAGAGATTGCTTGCGCAGTAAACCCTCGCCAGCCGGGCTCGCTCTTCACCAGCTCATAGTTCCCCCAGAAGACCTCAAGGCCCCCCGGCTGAACAAAGCTGATGTCAAACTCAGCCGTACCATGAGGATGTATCAAGGCGTAGATGTCACTCGCCTTGAAGCCCATCTCCAGCAGCAGCTCCACCACCCTCTTACGAGGAGGGCACGCATCATTGCCACGCCACTGGAGACGGACCACATTCCTCCTGGCCACGGCCGGCCCGGTTGTTGGGAGCGACCACTGATCTCCCCGTCTCTCTCGGAAGGCATCCAGACCATACCTATTTATCCAAAAGGATAGGTCCTTCTGCACTCCCCCTACTGTTATCGTCTGCTTCCCCTCCCTTAAGGCTTCTAGGAGGCGCTGTTGCAAACTGCCGTCCCCGGGCCCAGAAGATGAGGATGGGTGGGCCGACGGTCCCCCCACCACAACGCCCGCATACGACCTGCCGGGCGCTCTGGCAGAAGGAGCAACCGGCCCGCCAATGGTTGACACTCCCCCCACAATATTACAACCCACATTAACATCCACAACATTACCACCACCAACAATATTACCAACACTACTAACATTACCATTAATATTTACATTTTCACTTACATTCCTCTCCACAACTTTCATACCGGCCAGGCTGGTTACAGAGTTCTTCCTCTTGTCGATGGGCTTTTTATAAGTTGTTTTTGTCGTTTTTGGGGTCTCCACATCATCGGGTGCCGCTACTTCTGGGGCGCCGCCGGATATCTCAGGCGGCAATCCCTCAGCACCCTCCGCTTCACCGACCTCCATATCTGCTGCGCCACCAATACAATGTTCGGGAGGAGGGGTGCCGTCACCCCCCGTGCCCGCTAAACCCCTCCCACCGCCTTGCGGCGATGCAGATGGAGGGGCCGCAGGCACCGCTAGAGCCGCTCCCGGCACCAAACCAACCCCCCCTCCCGTCGGGGGATGGCCAGCAGTGCCGGAGCCTCTCCTACCACCACCACTCGCTGCCGCAACACTTTTTGGTGCGTCCGCCGGCCGAGTCACATGACCAGCGGACTTCCGGTTTTCCGGCGCCACATCCGGTTTCCGGTTCCCCCCGTCCCCCGGCCTCCGGCTTGCGCCAGAGACCGGCTTCTGAGGTTCCCCATCCGCCGGACACGGGGACACGCCCCCTAGCGCCACGTGGCCATCGACACCACCTCCTTTACAGGAGACGGCGTCTGGCGCCATCTTGGCCACATTGCTCAACACCAGCACCATATTTTTCTGCCCACATACCCGCCACGACCCCACTGCAGAGGCCGGAGCTGGGGGATTTGCGGGGTTTGCGTCCCGAACCGAGCTCTCACCCGGTCCGGAACGCAAGGAAGACAGGTAGGAATATTTATAGGATACCCCACCTGTCTTCGCCTTTGTTTTCTTCCGCCTTAACTTCCAAAGCTTCTTCTTCTGTACTTTGTCCTCCTCTGGTGGCAACTCAGCTCCAAAAGTAAAGTTCTGGAGGGACACTGGGGACTCCTGCAGCCGTATTTGCGTGAGCAACCCCGGGGGGTGCCCACTGCCCGATTCAATGTCTTGCACACCTTGGCTGCAGGAAAGTTCCCCACTTGCCCCTCCATTACTGCCCTCCCAGGGGTCCTCCGAGCCCGTCTCCTCCCGGGTAGGCGTCCTCTCCACCTCCACACTTTCCTCCATTTCTGTGGCCTCCACTTCTGCGGCCTCCAATTTTGCGGCCTCCACTTTTGCGGCCTCCACTTTTGCGGCCTCCACTTTTGCGGCCTCCACTTTTGCGGCCTCCACTGCCTCTGCACTTTTAGCAGCCAATGCCTTTACTCCCCTTTTGCAGGGGGTTTCATTACTTTGCGTGGGGGACGCCATCAGGGAAAACCTTTCATCATTCTCCAATTTCTCCCCGAAGGCTCCCCCACCGACCACAATCTCCATCTTTCTCTCCTCCACCATATTAATTTCTTCCAGTATTTCCTTTACCTGTAAGTTATACCGGGACCTCTTGGCGCCTGATGTTTTAGCTGCTCGTCCCCTTGCGGCCGCCAGATCTTCCCGCAGCCGCCGCAGGGACTTACCGAGGTCCCGGTATTCTTCCAGCCGAGCAGCTAGGCGGGAGCTGAACGTCTCCACAGACTCTCCTGACCGAAGTAGCCCCCACTCCTCAACCGTGCTCTGGTCCCTTGGTCGGGCATCTGGCCTCGCTGGGCCTTCTGGTCCTCCACCTGGATGATGATCCTCCATGTCTCTCCTCCTGGCTCCTTCCAGAGCCCCAGCATCAGGGGGGGCCGCACAGATCTTTACACGGGATGACCTTCTCACCCCTGATGCTGGCTGCACGCTCCCAGCAGGTTGGGAAGACCCCCTACCCCCCGCCTGCATGCTCCAGGGGGTAGAGGTCTGAGGCTCCATGTATGAATGGAGCCTCCTTCAGGGAAGCTTCCTTAGCCCAGGCAGGTGATAGAAACCTGGGCTGGTGAAAGAAAGGAAACTCCCTGGATCTCGGGTGTGGTCCACCAAACACACACACACAGCAGCTCTCTCACACACAACCTCCCTCCTTGCTGGTCACTGCTGCTATATATGGATCTGTGCGGTATATACACTGCTGCTATATATGGATCTGTGCGGTATATATTTATATGTGCGGTATAGTCACTGCTGCTACTCTTTTAATAGAAAAATATAAAACATTACAAAATAAACGGTATTTACAAAACAAACACAACAAAACAAAACTTATGTACATTTCTGTACAATTTACCCAACCTGGCCCTTCTTACATAAATCCCCATGCATACATAACTATAATCCCATACTCATTCATACACACACCTAAACCCCCCCAACCCCAAGAAAACATAACTATAACACTATATACAACATACTCTTAAAAACCATGTGCCAACCAATGGCCCCCTAAAAAAAAAATCAAGACATATATAAAACAAAATAAATAATAATCACAATAATAATATAAACAAAATAATAATAATAATAATAATAATAATAATAATAATAAACTCTGAAAATAAAAGTTACCATCCCATGGTGCACTTACTCCAGTGCACCATGTAAATGAAAAGAAAAGAACAAAACACAAAAAACAAAAATATATATATATATATATATATATATATATATATATATATATTTATTCATTTCCTTCTAATTTTTTTCAATTATTATTTTATTTTTTTTTTATTTTTTTTTTTTTTATATATTTTTTACTTTTTTTTAATTTTATTTTATTAACTTATCCACATTCATACCTAACCCTGTACACACTAACTTATCCATCACCACCCATCACCTCCCCCAACCAGCATCACGCCTCATGTCCTTCCATGTCCGCATAGTTCAGATGCTGGCCCCCACCACCCAACACATCACCCACCCAGCCCGATCCCACGTCTCATGTCCTCCTCACGTCCACGTAGTCCAGAATCGGGATGGGCACACCCCCAGGCCCCCCACCCCACCTATCTACTTCCCATCTTATCTAAACATTCACTCAAACCCATGCATACACCTATACACCATATAATCATACCGACACATAACTATAACAAAATATCATACTGTATACAATAACCCGAAAACCTAAGTTTGGCTGCTTGTAAGCCCTTTTTCTGTCTCCAAAAAGCTCAAAACAAAAACCTACTTGTGCTTACTCAGCCCATCACCAGAGGAGAGAGAGAGGAAAGCCCCCCTAGAGCACCAGCCCAGAGGCCAAAGCCAACCCCCAACCACCACCCCGGTCCCTATCGCTAAACCTATGCTGCTTGCCCTATCTCTATCCCTTATTACTTTATAAACTAATCTGTCCCTCCTGCTGTCTCTCATTCTGTCCCTATCGCTATTTCCCGGTGTCATGGCCAGGTGCAGACCCCCACCTCCAGTCTAATACCCAGGGGCACTCCCTCCCCTCCCCCTGAAGGTTGGTTCCACCTAGGGCACCCTAAAATTGAAGCCCCTCCAAAGTCGAGAGGCCTTGGATGCACCCAGTTTCTCAACCTCCAGAGACCGGACCTTCACCAGGTCACCCATGATATTCCTACACACCTCGTCCTCCAGGAGGATTTTACACTGAGTCGATACTAAGCACCGTGCGTTCCACGTGAAATACCTGATCACTAAACTAACTAAAAAAGAAGTGCAATGATCCCTTCCACCCAGGTCTCCGAATGCCCCATAGGCCCAACCAGCGTAGGAGAGGTTGGTCAGACCGGGCCAACCGATGGAGGCACCCACCCGTTTGTAAACCTCTGCATTGAAGGGACACTGAAGCAAGAAATGGTCCATGCTTTCCAGCGTGTCATCGCACTCCTCCCGAGGACAACCTCTTTCATCGGAGTTTCTGTACTTCAGATTGCCCCTTACATACAGCCTCCCATGGAAGCAGCGCCAAGCCAGATCCCAAAACTTCTGGGGAATCCTCACAGAGTTTAAAAGTTTTAATCCCACCCCGAGGTCGCTACTTGGGCAGTCCCTGAGCGCCAGGGGCTTCTGGAAGCAGGTCAACAAGACCTTTCTGTCAAGAAATTTTCTCGACATGGTCTTGATCTCCCTCGCCTCCAGACCCCACCGACGAACAACCTTCAGAACCGGGGCGGCATAAGCCGGGAGGTGCCCATGGGGTACACGCAGGTCTTTCGCTTGGCCTCCTGTCTCCCATTCCTGGAAGAAAGGCCGAAACCATCCCCTGCAGGAGGATATCCACAGAGGAGCCCTTTCTCTTTCAAAGAGGTTTGCCAAATTAATTTTAATGAAGGTGTTTACTAGAAACACCACTGGGTTAACCATACCTAACCCACCTAGTTTCCTCGGTAGGTAAGTAACCTCCCTCTTGATTAGGTTAAGCCTGTTTCCCCATAACAGTTGGAAGAACAGGCTATAGACCCGAGTCCAGAGAGGTTCTGGCAACATGCACACGCTGCCAAGGTAGAGCAACATGGGCATCAGGTAAGCCTTGGCCAGGTGAACCCTTTCCCTAAGGGACAAAGACCATCCCTTCCATTGGCCAACCTTCTGGGCAGCTATTGATAGCCTACCTTCCCAGTTTTTCATGGGGTAATCACCCGGGCCAAATTCAATGCCTAAGATTTTAGCAGACCCTTTGGGCTCTGGGAGGGTGTCCGGGAGATCAAAACTAGGATCCCCTCCCCCCAGCCAGAGACTTTCACACTTGTCCCGGTTGATCCTGGACCCAGATGCCCGTGAGTAGCACTCAACTTCTGACATCACCCACTCTGCCTCCCCTCTCGAGGAGACAAAGATAGTGACGTCATCCGCGTACGCAACCACCCTCTGAGTGGCTTCCGGCTCCTCCAAGTCCATCCCCACCCCCGCCAATGGCCCACGATCGAGCCGCCTAAGAAAGGGGTCGATCGCGAAAACATACAGCAAGGGGCTTAAGGGACAACCCTGGCGGACACCAGACCCAACCTCAAAGGGGGTTCCAGTCCAACCGTTCACCAGTGCAAAAGACTCAGCCCCAGCGTATAGGGTCTGGAGCCAATTAACGAACTCACCCGGTAGGCCATACCTCAGAAGGACTGACCAAAGGTACTTGTGATTCACCCGGTCAAAAGCTTTGGCCTGATCCAAGGACAGCATGTACCCCTCCCATCGGCCAGAATGTCCCTGCTCCACTGCCTCTCTGACACTGAGGACAGCACTAAAGGTGCTGCGGCCTGGAACAGAGCAATGCTGGGCCGACGAAAGGAGCCGGGGTGCAAACTTCACCAGCCGATTAAACAGTACTTTTGCGAGAACCTTTCTGTCCGTATTGAGGAGCGCTATGGGACGCCAGTTCTCAATACGTGTCGAATCCTTACCCTTTGACAGAATGATCAAGGCCGACTTGCCCATTGACTTTGGAAGAGCGCCCGAGGAGAGGCACTCATTAAAAACCGCAGTCAAGAGGGGAACTAAGGTTCCCTTAAAAGCCTTATAAAACTCAGATGTTAAGCCATCTGGGCCTGGCGACTTTTTGATGGCCAACCCATCAATCGCCAGCATCACTTCCTCTTCCTTGATCGACTCTGTCAAAACACCAAGCGAGGGGTCTGCTCCTGGCTCAGGGATGGTTTCAGCCAGGAAAGCCGACATTTCGTCTCGGTTTAGATCCTGCTCACCCAAAAGCTGCGAATAAAAGGATCTGATGACCTCCAGGATCCCTGATTTGGATCTCATCAGGGAGCCTGTACTATCTACCAGTCCTGTCACCACCTTACGACTCACTGACATCTTGCAGTTCTTGTAAGGGTCGGGCGAGCGGTACCTCCCGAAATCCCGTTCAAGAACCAAAGACGTGTGCCTATCATATTGGCATCTTTTGAGCAGAGCTTTCACCACGGAGATTTCCTCACGGCTACCTCCGGTTGAGACTAGATGTTCGAGTTTCCTCCTCATGTCTTGATACAGGCGATACCTGCTCATAGACCTGAGGCACGAGATCTGACGGAAAAACTCAGCCACCCGTTCTTTGAACACCTCCCACCACTCAGACTTAGTACCACCTAGATCCAATAAAGGTACCTGGCTCTGAAGAAAATCCTCGAAGGCCTGTCTTATCTCTGCTTCTTCCAGGAGAGTAGAATTCAGCCTCCATATACCTCTTCCCATCTGGAGGGACTCTGCAACATTCAAAGAAAACATAATCATACAGTGATCGGAGAACTCCACCTCAACGACGGACACTGCCGAAGAGATGGCGTCCTCCTTTAAAAAAAACCTGTCTATTCTGGATCTACGACTACCACTATGATAGGTGAATCCCGAGTGGCCTGGGGTATACCGAATGTGGATGTCCTCCAGGCGAGCATCGCTAGCTATTCTATTCAACTCGACACTATCATAGGCCAGTACCTTTCTGGAACCTCCTCTGTCTTGGGGCCTAACGACAGTGTTAAAGTCCCCTCCAAAAATGACTTGTCGGCCTGTAAAAAGGAAGGGCTTAATCCTCATGAAGAGACTTTTCCGGTCCCACTTTGTCTGGGGACCGTAGATGTTAATGAGTCTTAGTTCTTGTCCCCTCATGAGAACATCTAAGATCAAGCACCGCCCCATTTCTAACTCGATCATCCGCCGGCATGTGACCGGTGCGGTAAAAAGTACCGCCACCCCGCTATATGGCTCAGCCGCAAGAGACCAGTAGGAGGGCCCACGTCGCCACTCCCTCCTAGCTTTCACGACCTCTGCCAAAAGTGACAGTCTGGTCTCCTGCAAAAACAAAATGTCAGCTTCAACCCGGCCGAGAAAATCAAAGGCTGCAAATCTAGCCATATTCGACTTAATGCTGGCAACGTTAATCGATGCCAGCGTCAACGGAGTGGGTGCCGCCATCATAAATGATTGAGTTAGACGGTTTTCTTCTTCCCACCCCTTGCTTTCTCCTCTGAGGAGGACCCCTCACCCTCTTTACCTCTTTTTTTTGTTTTTGAGGAGTCCATAACCTCCACCACCCCCCTCCCATTCTCATCTCCTGGGTCCGGGCCGACCCCCTCCCCCGGGGACAGTGGCCCCCGCAGAAGAGGAGGCTCAACGACACCTAGACTCCCTACCGTGCTCTCCCCCCCGTCCTGGGGGTCTGGAATATCCATGAGAACACGGTATCGGTTGGGGGAGCACACCAGGGGGGTGCAGGTTTTGCCTTCCTTGGCCGGGGCAGGGCCAGATGTTTTTAGCCCTGTTTTGATGTTACCCGGTGTCCCCTGTTTTGTTTTAGGCTGTGACCTCCCTTCCTCTTCCACACTTTCATAGTGGGAGGACTGGGAGTCCTCAGCCCTCTGCTCTCTCTCTATCCTCCTTATCTCCTCGTCCAGTACGGCCCCCCCAAGAGCATCAGTATCCTGGGGGGCATCCAGGTCCGAGCCAGAGGAGTCCCCAGTTTCCTGGGTCCTCCTCAGCTCTCGTTCCCTTCTGCGTTTTTCCGCCCTTCTCTGACGAGAAGGGGGTCCCCTCCTGGCGTTCGTCCTTTGCTCTTGGGCTCTATCGTCTCTGTCCGCCCCCTCGCCCACGGAGACCTCCCTCCTTACATTCTCCGTAGGGTTGGAACAGACATTGACGACTGAGCGCGGACACCGACTGAAAGGGTGACCTAGGTCACCACACAGGTTACACCTAATCTGCTCACACGATGCGGCCAGATGGCCTACCCCCCCACAATGAGCGCACTTCTGCACAGTGCAGCTTGCGCTCAAGTGCGAGGGGTCGCCACACCGGTGACACAGCTTCGGCTGCCCCTGGTAGAAGACAAGGATTCGATCTCTTCCCAAGAAAGCAGATGATGGTATGTGGGACACCGTCTGCCCCAGACGCTTAAGTTTAACCATAAACGTCCAGGCTCCCGACCAGATGCCAAACTCATCGCAGTTCTTCCGTGGCATCTCTGCTACCTCACCGTATCTTCCCAACCAGGTCATGATGTCCACACAGGAAAGCGACTCGTTACGGGTAAGAACGGTCACTTTCCTGAGACCATTCTGGCGAGAGATTGCTTGCGCAGTAAACCCTCGCCAGCCGGGCTCGCTCTTCACCAGCTCATAGTTCCCCCAGAAGACCTCAAGGCCCCCCGGCTGAACAAAGCTGATGTCAAACTCAGCCGTACCATGAGGATGTATCAAGGCGTAGATGTCACTCGCCTTGAAGCCCATCTCCAGCAGCAGCTCCACCACCCTCTTACGAGGAGGGCACGCATCATTGCCACGCCACTGGAGACGGACCACATTCCTCCTGGCCACGGCCGGCCCGGTTGTTGGGAGCGACCACTGATCTCCCCGTCTCTCTCGGAAGGCATCCAGACCATACCTATTTATCCAAAAGGATAGGTCCTTCTGCACTCCCCCTACTGTTATCGTCTGCTTCCCCTCCCTTAAGGCTTCTAGGAGGCGCTGTTGCAAACTGCCGTCCCCGGGCCCAGAAGATGAGGATGGGTGGGCCGACGGTCCCCCCACCACAACGCCCGCATACGACCTGCCGGGCGCTCTGGCAGAAGGAGCAACCGGCCCGCCAATGGTTGACACTCCCCCCACAATATTACAACCCACATTAACATCCACAACATTACCACCACCAACAATATTACCAACACTACTAACATTACCATTAATATTTACATTTTCACTTACATTCCTCTCCACAACTTTCATACCGGCCAGGCTGGTTACAGAGTTCTTCCTCTTGTCGATGGGCTTTTTATAAGTTGTTTTTGTCGTTTTTGGGGTCTCCACATCATCGGGTGCCGCTACTTCTGGGGCGCCGCCGGATATCTCAGGCGGCAATCCCTCAGCACCCTCCGCTTCACCGACCTCCATATCTGCTGCGCCACCAATACAATGTTCGGGAGGAGGGGTGCCGTCACCCCCCGTGCCCGCTAAACCCCTCCCACCGCCTTGCGGCGATGCAGATGGAGGGGCCGCAGGCACCGCTAGAGCCGCTCCCGGCACCAAACCAACCCCCCCTCCCGTCGGGGGATGGCCAGCAGTGCCGGAGCCTCTCCTACCACCACCACTCGCTGCCGCAACACTTTTTGGTGCGTCCGCCGGCCGAGTCACATGACCAGCGGACTTCCGGTTTTCCGGCGCCACATCCGGTTTCCGGTTCCCCCCGTCCCCCGGCCTCCGGCTTGCGCCAGAGACCGGCTTCTGAGGTTCCCCATCCGCCGGACACGGGGACACGCCCCCTAGCGCCACGTGGCCATCGACACCACCTCCTTTACAGGAGACGGCGTCTGGCGCCATCTTGGCCACATTGCTCAACACCAGCACCATATTTTTCTGCCCACATACCCGCCACGACCCCACTGCAGAGGCCGGAGCTGGGGGATTTGCGGGGTTTGCGTCCCGAACCGAGCTCTCACCCGGTCCGGAACGCAAGGAAGACAGGTAGGAATATTTATAGGATACCCCACCTGTCTTCGCCTTTGTTTTCTTCCGCCTTAACTTCCAAAGCTTCTTCTTCTGTACTTTGTCCTCCTCTGGTGGCAACTCAGCTCCAAAAGTAAAGTTCTGGAGGGACACTGGGGACTCCTGCAGCCGTATTTGCGTGAGCAACCCCGGGGGGTGCCCACTGCCCGATTCAATGTCTTGCACACCTTGGCTGCAGGAAAGTTCCCCACTTGCCCCTCCATTACTGCCCTCCCAGGGGTCCTCCGAGCCCGTCTCCTCCCGGGTAGGCGTCCTCTCCACCTCCACACTTTCCTCCATTTCTGTGGCCTCCACTTCTGCGGCCTCCAATTTTGCGGCCTCCACTTTTGCGGCCTCCACTTTTGCGGCCTCCACTTTTGCGGCCTCCACTTTTGCGGCCTCCACTGCCTCTGCACTTTTAGCAGCCAATGCCTTTACTCCCCTTTTGCAGGGGGTTTCATTACTTTGCGTGGGGGACGCCATCAGGGAAAACCTTTCATCATTCTCCAATTTCTCCCCGAAGGCTCCCCCACCGACCACAATCTCCATCTTTCTCTCCTCCACCATATTAATTTCTTCCAGTATTTCCTTTACCTGTAAGTTATACCGGGACCTCTTGGCGCCTGATGTTTTAGCTGCTCGTCCCCTTGCGGCCGCCAGATCTTCCCGCAGCCGCCGCAGGGACTTACCGAGGTCCCGGTATTCTTCCAGCCGAGCAGCTAGGCGGGAGCTGAACGTCTCCACAGACTCTCCTGACCGAAGTAGCCCCCACTCCTCAACCGTGCTCTGGTCCCTTGGTCGGGCATCTGGCCTCGCTGGGCCTTCTGGTCCTCCACCTGGATGATGATCCTCCATGTCTCTCCTCCTGGCTCCTTCCAGAGCCCCAGCATCAGGGGGGGCCGCACAGATCTTTACACGGGATGACCTTCTCACCCCTGATGCTGGCTGCACGCTCCCAGCAGGTTGGGAAGACCCCCTACCCCCCGCCTGCATGCTCCAGGGGGTAGAGGTCTGAGGCTCCATGTATGAATGGAGCCTCCTTCAGGGAAGCTTCCTTAGCCCAGGCAGGTGATAGAAACCTGGGCTGGTGAAAGAAAGGAAACTCCCTGGATCTCGGGTGTGGTCCACCAAACACACACACACAGCAGCTCTCTCACACACAACCTCCCTCCTTGCTGGTCACTGCTGCTATATATGGATCTGTGCGGTATATACACTGCTGCTATATATGGATCTGTGCGGTATATACACTGCTGGTATATATTTATATGTGCGGTATAGTCACTGCTGCTATATATGGATCTGTGCGGTATATACACTGCTGCTATATATGGATCTGTGCGGTATATACACTGCTGGTATATATTTATATGTGCGGTATATTCACTGCTGTTATATATGGATCTGTGCGGTATATTCACTGCTGGTACATATTTATATGTGCGGTATATTCACTGCTGGTATATATGGATCTGTGTGGTATATTCACTGCTGCTATATATGGATCTGTGCGGTATATTCACTGCTGGTACATATTTATTTATAGGTTTTGCGCAGTTTATTTTTTGCTTTGCTTCTGTTCCATATGCCTTTTTTTCTAAATATACTAATATATTTTTGCCCCTTGCAGTTAAAGGGGTTGTTCCAAGATTAAATGTTATCCCCTGTCTACAGGACAGGACATAACATGCTGATCGGTGGGCGTCCGACCACTGGGACCCCCACTGATAACTGGAACGGTGGTCCCTTGTACCCCTGAGTAACTGGAGCGGCAGGGTGTATGCTTGACCTGCAGCGTCATTAACTCAGGGGTACGAGGGACCCCCACTGATCAGCATGTTATCTCCTATCCTGTAGAGAGGGGATAACATTTAATCTTGGGACAACCCCTTTAAGACCTGAACATGCAGTGAATAGTTTTCAGATTATATTACTGCCTCGATGATCACATTCATTCCTAGTCTGGTCTGTGCAGTTTCGGTTTACAAATATTACGGATTGGTAGTACAAATCCAACAGACGTGGACAGAAAGCAAGTGCAGCATGTGTTACTATACTGACTGTAAAGTGCCGCATGTGTTACTATACTGACTGTAAAGTGCCGCATGTGTTACTATACTGACTGTAAAGTGCCGCATGTGTTACTATACTGACTGTAAAGTGCAGCGTGTGTTACTATACTGACTGTAAAGTGCAGCATGTGTTACTATACTGACTGTAAAGAGCAGCATGTGTTACTATACTGACTGTAAAGTGCAGCATGTGTTACTATACTGACTGTAAAGCGCAGCATGTGTTACTATACTGACTGTAAAGTGCAGCGTGCGTTACTATACTGACTGTAAAGAGCAGCATGTGTTACTATACTGACTGTAAAGTGCCGCATGTGTTACTATACTGACTGTAAAGTGCCGCATGTGTTACTATACTGACTGTAAAGTGCAGCGTGTGTTACTATACTGACTGTAAAGAGGAGCATGTGTTACTATACTGACTGTAAAGTGCAGCATGTGTTACTATACTGACTGTAAAGAGCAGCGTGTGTTACTATACTGACTGTAAAGTGCCGCATGTGTTACTATACTGACTTTAAAGTGCAGCATGTGTTACTATACTGACTGTAAAGTGCAGCGTGTGTTACTATACTGACTGTAAAGTGCAGTGTGTGTTACTATACTGACTGTAAAGTGCCGCATGTGTTACTATACTGACTGTAAAGTGCCGCATGTGTTACTATACTGACTGTAAAGAGCAGCGTGCGTTACTATACTGACTGTAAAGTGCAGCGTGTGTTACTATACTGACTGTAAAGTGCAGCGTGCGTTACTATACTGACTGTAAAGTGCAGCGTGCGTTACTATACTGACTGTAAAGTGCCGCATGTGTTACTATACTGACTGTAAAGTGCCGCATGTATTACTATACTGACTGTAAAGTGCAGCGTGCGTTACTATACTGACTGTAAAGTGCAGTGTGTGTTACTATACTGACTGTAAAGAGCAGCGTGTGTTACTATACTGACTGTAAAGTGCAGCGTGTGTTACTATACTGACTGTAAAGAGCAGCGTGTGTTACTATACTGACTGTAAATTGCCGCATGTGTTACTATACTGACTGTAAAGAGCAGCATGTGTTACTATACTGACTGTAAAGTGCAGCGTGTGTTACTATACTGACTGTAAAGTGCAGCATGTGTTACTATACTGACTGTAAAGAGCAGCGTGCGTTACTATACTGACTGTAAAGTGCAGCGTGTGTTACTATACTGACTGTAAAGTGCAGCGTGCGTTACTATACTGACTGTAAAGTGCAGCGTGCGTTACTATACTGACTGTAAAGTGCCGCATGTGTTACTATACTGACTGTAAAGTGCCGCATGTATTACTATACTGACTGTAAAGTGCAGCGTGCGTTACTATACTGACTGTAAAGTGCAGTGTGTGTTACTATACTGACTGTAAAGAGCAGCGTGTGTTACTATACTGACTGTAAAGTGCAGCGTGTGTTACTATACTGACTGTAAAGAGCAGCGTGTGTTACTATACTGACTGTAAATTGCCGCATGTGTTACTATACTGACTGTAAAGAGCAGCATGTGTTACTATACTGACTGTAAAGTGCAGCGTGTGTTACTATACTGACTGTAAAGTGCAGCATGTGTTACTATACTGACTGTAAAGAGCAGCATGTGTTACTATACTGACTGTAAAGTGCTGCATGCGTTACTATACTGACTGTAAAGTGCAACGTGTGTTACTATACTGACTGTAAAGTGCAGCGTGTGTTACTATACTGACTGTAAAGAGCAGCATGTGTTACTATACTGACTGTAAAGTGCAGCGTGTGTTACTATACTGACTGTAAAGTGCAGCGTGTGTTACTATACTGACTGTAAAGTGCAGCGTGTGTTACTATACTGACTGTAAAGTGCTGCATGCGTTACTATACTGACTGTAAAGTGCAGCGTGTGTTACTATACTGACTGTAAAGTGCTGCATGCGTTACTATACTGACTGTAAAGTGCAGCGTGTGTTACTATACTGACTGTAAAGTGCAGCGTGTGTTACTATACTGACTGTAAAGAGCAGCATGTGTTACTATACTGACTGTAAAGTGCAGCGTGTGTTACTATACTGACTGTAAAGTGCAGCGTGTGTTACTATACTGACTGTAAAGAGCAGCATGTGTTACTATACTGACTGTAAAGTGCCGCATGTATTACTATACTGACTATAAAGAGCAGCATGTGTTACTATACTGACTGTAAAGTGCAGCGTGTGTTACTATACTGACTGTAAAGTGCAGCGTGTGTTACTATACTGACTGTAAAGAGCAGCATGTGTTACTATACTGACTGTAAAGTGCAGCGTGTGTTACTATACTGACTGTAAAGTGCAGCGTGTGTTACTATACTGACTGTAAAGAGCAGCATGTGTTACTATACTGACTGTAAAGTGCCGCATGTATTACTATACTGACTATAAAGAGCAGCATGTGTTACTATACTGACTGTAAAGTGCAGCGTGTGTTACTATACTGACTGTAAAGTGCCGCATGTGTTACTATACTGACTGTAAAGAGCAGCATGTGTTACTATACTGACTGTAAAGTGCAGCATGTGTTACTATACTGACTGTAAAGTGCAGCGTGCGTTACTATACTGACTGTAAAGTGCCGCATGTGTTACTATACTGACTGTAAAGTGCCGCATGTGTTACTATACTGACTGTAAAGTGCAGCATGTGTTACTATACTGACTGTAAAGTGCAGCATGTGTTACTATACTGACTGTAAAGTGCAGCATGTGTTACTATACTGACTGTAAAGTGCAGCATGTGTTACTATACTGACTGTAAAGAGCAGCGTGTGTTACTATACTGACTGTAAAGAGCAGCGTGTGTTACTATACTGACTGTAAAGTGCAGCGTGTGTTACTATACTGACTGTAAAGTGCAGCGTGTGTTACTATACTGACTGTAAAGAGCAGCGTGTGTTACTATACTGACTGTAAAGAGCAGCGTGTGTTACTATACTGACTGTAAAGTGCAGCATGTGTTACTATACTGACTGTAAAGTGCAGCGTGCGTTACTATACTGACTGTAAAGTGCAGCGTGTGTTACTATACTGACTGTAAAGTGCAGCATGTGTTACTATACTGACTGTAAAGAGCAGCGTGCGTTACTATACTGACTGTAAAGTGCAGCGTGCGTTACTATACTGACTGTAAAGTGCAGCGTGCGTTACTATACTGACTGTAAAGAGCAGCATGTGTTACTATACTGACTGTAAAGTGCAGCGTGCGTTACTATACTGACTGTAAAGTGCAGCGTGCGTTACTATACTGACTGTAAAGAGCAGCATGTGTTACTATACTGACTGTACAGAGCAGCGTGTGTTACTATACTGACTGTAAAGTGCAGCGTGTGTTACTATACTGACTGTAAAGTGCAGCATGTGTTACTATACTGACTGTAAAGTGCAGCATGTGTTACTATACTGACTGTAAAGTGCAGCATGTGTTACTATACGGACTGTAAAGAGCAGTGTGTGTTACTATACTGACTGTAAAGTGCCGCATGTGTTACTATACTGACTGTAAAGTGCCGCATGTGTTACTATACTGACTGTAAAGTGCCGCATGTGTTACTATACTGACTGTAAAGAGCAGTGTGTGTTACTATACTGACTGTAAAGTGCAGCGTGTGTTACTATACTGACTGTAAAGTGCAGCGTGTGTTACTATACTGACTGTAAAGTGCAGCGTGTGTTACTATACTGACTGTAAAGTGCAGCGTGTGTTACTATACTGACAGTAAAGAGCAGTGTGTGTTACTATACTGACTGTAAAGAGCAGCATGTGTTACTATACTGACTGTAAAGTGCAGCGTGTGTTACTATACTGACTGTAAAGTGCAGCGTGTGTTACTATACTGACAGTAAAGAGCAGTGTGTGTTACTATACTGACTGTAAAGTGCAGCGTGTGTTACTATACTGACTGTAAAGTGCAGCGTGTGTTACTATACTGACTGTAAATTGCAGCATGTGTTACTATACTGACTGTAAAGAGCAGTGTGTGTTACTATACTGACTGTAAAGAGCAGCATGTGTTACTATACTGACTGTAAAGTGCAGCATGTGTTACTATACTGACTGTAAAGTGCAGCGTGCGTTACTATACTGACTGTAAAGTGCCGCATGTGTTACTATACTGACTGTAAAGTGCCGCATGTGTTACTATACTGACTGTAAAGTGCAGCATGTGTTACTATACTGACTGTAAAGTGCAGCATGTGTTACTATACTGACTGTAAAGAGCAGCGTGTGTTACTATACTGACTGTAAAGAGCAGCGTGTGTTACTATACTGACTGTAAAGTGCAGCATGTGTTACTATACTGACTGTAAAGTGCAGCGTGCGTTACTATACTGACTGTAAAGTGCAGCGTGTGTTACTATACTGACTGTAAAGTGCAGCGTGCGTTACTATACTGACTGTAAAGAGCAGCATGTGTTACTATACTGACTGTACAGAGCAGCGTGTGTTACTATACTGACTGTAAAGTGCAGCGTGTGTTACTATACTGACTGTAAAGTGCAGCGTGCGTTCGTTACTATACTGACTGTAAAGTGCCGCATGTGTTACTATACTGACTGTAAAGTGCAGCATGTGTTACTATACTGACTGTAAAGTGCAGCATGTGTTACTATACTGACTGTAAAGAGCAGTGTGTGTTACTATACTGACTGTAAAGTGCCGCATGTGTTACTATACTGACTGTAAAGTGCCGCATGTGTTACTATACTGACTGTAAAGAGCAGTGTGTGTTACTATACTGACTGTAAAGTGCAGCGTGTGTTACTATACTGACTGTAAAGTGCAGCGTGTGTTACTATACTGACTGTAAAGTGCAGCGTGTGTTACTATACTGACTGTAAAGTGCAGCGTGTGTTACTATACTGACTGTAAAGTGCAGCATGTGTTACTATACTGACTGTACAGAGCAGCATGTGTTACTATACTGACTGTAAAGTGCAGCGTGTGTTACTATACTGACTGTAAAGTGCAACGTGTGTTACTATACTGACTGTAAAGTGCAGCGTGTGTTACTATACTGACTGTACAGAGCAGCATGTGTTACTATACTGACTGTAAAGTGCAGCGTGTGTTACTATACTGACTGTAAAGTGCAGCGTGTGTTACTATACTGACTGTAAAGAGCAGCATGTGTTACTATACTGACAGTAAAGAGCAGTGTGTGTTACTATACTGACTGTAAAGAGCAGCATGTGTTACTATACTGACTGTAAAGTGCAGCATGTGTTACTATACTGACTGTAAAGAGCAGTGTGTGTTACTATACTGACTGTAAAGTGCAGCATGTGTTACTATACTGACTGTAAAGTGCAGCATGTGTTACTATACTGACTGTAAAGTGCAGCGTGCGTTACTATACTGACTGTAAAGTGCAGCGTGTGTTACTATACTGACTGTAAAGTGCAGCGTGCGTTACTATACTGACTGTAAAGAGCAGCATGTGTTACTATACTGACTGTACAGAGCAGCGTGTGTTACTATACTGACTGTAAAGTGCAGCGTGTGTTACTATACTGACTGTAAAGTGCAGCGTGCGTTCGTTACTATACTGACTGTAAAGTGCCGCATGTGTTACTATACTGACTGTAAAGTGCAGCATGTGTTACTATACTGACTGTAAAGAGCAGTGTGTGTTACTATACTGACTGTAAAGTGCCGCATGTGTTACTATACTGACTGTAAAGTGCAGCATGTGTTACTATACTGACTGTAAAGAGCAGTGTGTGTTACTATACTGACTGTAAAGTGCAGCGTGTGTTACTATACTGACTGTAAAGTGCAGCGTGTGTTACTATACTGACTGTAAAGTGCAGCGTGTGTTACTATACTGACTATAAAGTGCCGCATGTGTTACTATACTGACTGTAAAGAGCAGCATGCGTTACTATACTGACTGTAAAGAGCAGCGTGCGTTACTATACTGACTGTAAAGTGCAGCATGTGTTACTATACTGACTGTAAAGTGCAGCATGTGTTACTATACTGACTGTAAAGTGCAGCATGTGTTACTATACTGACTGTAAAGAGCAGTGTGTGTTACTATACTGACTGTAAAGTGCCGCATGTGTTACTATACTGACTGTAAAGTGCCGCATGTGTTACTATACTGACTGTAAAGAGCAGTGTGTGTTACTATACTGACTGTAAAGTGCAGCGTGTGTTACTATACTGACTGTAAAGTGCAGCGTGTGTTACTATACTGACTGTAAAGTGCAGCGTGTGTTACTATACTGACTGTAAAGTGCAGCGTGTGTTACTATACTGACTGTAAAGAGCAGCGTGTGTTACTATACTGACTGTAAAGTGCCGCATGTGTTACTATACTGACTGTAAAGTGCAGCGTGCATTACTATACTGACTGTAAAGTGCAGCGTGTGTTACTATACTGACTGTAAAGTGCAGCATGTGTTACTATACTGACTGTAAAGTGCAGCATGTGTTACTATACTGACTGTAAAGTGCAGCGTGTGTTACTATACTGACTTTAAAGAGCAGCGTGTGTTACTATACTGACTGTAAAGTGCAGCGTGTGTTACTATACTGACTGTAAAGTGCAGCGTGCGTTACTATACTGACTGTAAAGTGCAGCGTGTGTTACTATACTGACTGTAAAGTGCAGCGTGCGTTACTATACTGACTGTAAAGAGCAGCGTGCGTTACTATACTGACTGTAAAGTGCAGCGTGCGTTACTATACTGACTGTAAAGTGCAGCGTGTGTTACTATACTGACTGTAAAGTGCAGCGTGTGTTACTATACTGACTGTAAAGTGCCGCATGTGTTACTATACTGACTGTAAAGTGCCGCATGTGTTACTATACTGACTGTAAAGAGCAGCATGTGTTACTATACTGACTGTAAAGAGCAGCGTGCGTTACTATACTGACTGTAAAGTGCAGCGTGCGTTACTATACTGACTGTAAAGAGCAGCATGTGTTACTATACTGACTGTAAAGAGCAGCATGTGTTACTATACTGACTGTAAAGTGCAGCGTGCGTTACTATACTGACTGTAAAGAGCAGCATGCGTTACTATACTGACTGTAAAGTGCAGCGTGCGTTACTATACTGACTGTAAAGAGCAGCGTGCGTTACTATACTGACTGTAAAGTGCAGCGTGCGTTACTATACTGACTGTAAAGAGCAGCATGTGTTACTATACTGACTGTAAAGTGCAGCGTGCGTTACTATACTGACTGTAAAGTGCAGCGTGCGTTACTATACTGACTGTAAAGAGCAGCGTGTGTTACTATACTGACTGTAAAGAGCAGCGTGCGTTACTATACTGACTGTAAAGTGCAGCGTGCGTTACTATACTGACTGTAAAGAGCAGCGTGCGTTACTATACTGACTGTAAAGAGCAGCGTGTGTTACTATACTGACTGTAAAGAGCAGCGTGCGTTACTATACTGACTGTAAAGTGCAGCGTGTGTTACTATACTGACTGTAAAGAGCAGCGTGCGTTACTATACTGACTGTAAAGTGCAGCGTGCGTTACTATACTGACTGTAAAGAGCAGCGTGTGTTACTATACTGACTGTAAAGAGCAGCGTGCGTTACTATACTGACTGTAAAGTGCAGCGTGTGTTACTATACTGACTGTAAAGAGCAGCGTGCGTTACTATACTGACTGTAAAGTGCAGCGTGCGTTACTATACTGACTGTAAAGAGCAGCGTGCGTTACTATACTGACTGTAAAGAGCAGCGTGTGTTACTATACTGACTGTAAAGAGCAGCGTGCGTTACTATACTGACTGTAAAGTGCAGCGTGCGTTACTATACTGACTGTAAAGAGCAGCGTGTGTTACTATACTGACTGTAAAGAGCAGCGTGCGTTACTATACTGACTGTAAAGTGCAGCGTGTGTTACTATACTGACTGTAAAGAGCAGCGTGCGTTACTATACTGACTGTAAAGTGCAGCGTGTGTTACTATACTGACTGTAAAGAGCAGCATGTGTTACTATACTGACTGTAAAGTGCAGCGTGTGTTACTATACTGACTGTAAAGTGCAGCGTGTGTTACTATACTGACTGTAAAGTGCAGCGTGTGTTACTATACTGACTGTAAAGTGCCGCATGTGTTACTATACTGACTGTAAAGTGCAGCATGTATTACTATACTGACTGTAAAGTGCAGCGTGCGTTACTATACTGACTGTAAAGAGCAGCGTGTGTTACTATACTAACTGTAAAGTGCAGCGTGTGTTACTATACTGACTGTAAAGTGCAGCATGTGTTACTATACTGACTGTAAAGTGCAGCGTGCGTTACTATACTGACTGTAAAGTGCCGCATGTGTTACTATACTGACTGTAAAGTGCAGCGTGTGTTACTATACTGACTGTAAAGTGCAGCATGTATTACTATACTGACTGTAAAGTGCAGCGTGCGTTACTATACTGACTGTAAAGTGCCGCATGTGTTACTATACTGACTGTAAAGTGCAGCATGTGTTACTATACTGACTGTAAAGTGCAGCATGTGTTACTATACTGACTGTAAAGAGCAGCGTGTGTTACTATACTGACTGTAAAGTACAGCATGTGTTACTACACTGACTGTAAAGTGCAGCGTGTGTTACTATACTGACTGTAAAGAGCAGCGTGTGTTACTATACTGACTGTAAAGTGCAGCGTGTGTTACTATACTGACTGTAAAGAGCAGCGTGTGTTACTATACTGACTGTAAAGTGCAGCATGTGTTACTATACTGACTGTAAAGTGCCGCATGTGTTACTATACTGACTGTAAAGTGCAGCATGTGTTACTATACTGACTGTAAAGTGCCGCATGTGTTCCTATACTGACTGTAAAGTGCCGCATGTGTTCCTATACTGACTGTAAAGTGCAGCGTGCGTTACTATACTGACTGTAAAGTGCAGCGTGTGTTACTATACTGACTAAAGTGCAGCGTGTGTTACTATACTGACTGTAAAGAGCAGCGTGCGTTACTATACTGACTGTAAAGTGCAGCGTGTGTTACTATACTGACTGTAAAGTGCAGCGTGTGTTACTATACTGACTGTAAAGAGCAGCGTGTGTTACTATACTGACTGTAAAGTGCAGCGTGTGTTACTATACTGACTGTAAAGAGCAGCATGTGTTACTATACTGACTGTAAAGTGCAGCGTGTGTTACTATACTGACTGTAAAGTGCAGCGTGTGTTACTATACTGACTGTAAAGTGCAGCGTGTGTTACTATACTGACTGTAAAGTGCCGCATGTGTTACTATACTGACTGTAAAGTGCAGCATGTGTTACTATACTGACTGTAAAGTGCAGCGTGTGTTACTATACTGACTGTAAAGTGCAGCATGTGTTACTATACTGACTGTAAAGTGCCGCATGTGTTACTATACTGACTGTAAAGTGCAGCGTGCGTTACTAAACTGACTGTAAAGTGCAGCATGTGTTACTATACTGACTGTAAAGTGCCGCATGTGTTACTATACTGACTGTAAAGTGCAGCGTGTGTTACTATACTGACTGTAAAGTGCAGCATGTGTTACTATACTGACTGTAAAGTGCAGCGTGTGTTACTATACTGACTGTAAAGTGCAGCATGTGTTACTATACTGACTGTAAAGTGCCGCGTGCGTTACTATACTGACTGTAAAGTGCAGCATGTGTTACTATACTGACTGTAAAGTGCCGGATGTGTTACTATACTGACTGTAAAGAGCAGCGTGTGTTACTATACTGACTGTAAAGAGCAGCATGCGTTACTATACTGACTGTAAAGAGCAGCGTGTGTTACTATACTGACTGTAAAGAGCAGCATGTGTTACTATACTGACTGTAAAGTGCAGCGTGTGTTACTATACTGACTGTAAAGTGCAGCGTGTGTTACTATACTGACTGTAAAGTGCCACATGTGTTACTATACTGACTGTAAAGTGCTGCATGCATTACTATACTGACTGTAAAGAGCTATTAAAGGAGCCCTGACACAAGTTTGAACACTGACATTGTTCTTTCATTTTTGTGTTTGAATTTTGGATACACGTTGCCCTGGTCATTTTAGGGTATGTTCACACGTAGTCAACAAAAACGTCTGAAAATCCAGAGCTGTTTTCAAGGGAAAACAGACCCTGCTTTTCAGACGTTTTTTTACCAACTCGCATTTTTTCGCTGCGTTTTCACGCCGTTTTCGCAGCGTTTTTTACGTCCGTTTTTGGAGCTGTTTTCATTGGAGTCTATGAGAAAACAGCTCCAAAAACGTCCAAAGAAGTGTCCTGCACTTCTTTTGACGAGGCTGTATTTTTACAAGTCGTCGTTTGACAGCTGTCAAACGACGACGCGTATTTAACAGGTCGTCTGCACAGTACGTCGGCAAACCCATTCAAATGAATGGGCAGATGTTTGCCGACGTATTGTAGCCCTATTTTCAGACGTAAAACGAGGCATAATACGCCTCGTATACGTCTGAAATTTGGCCGTGTGAACATACCCTCACTAGTATTTATAGCTGGGGCAATATAGGGATATTTACTACACAATTGCCTGTAGCATTATGAGACCTTGCAGTTCATAACAATGATGTTCAATAAGGGCCTGTTCACATCACCGTTCGATTCCGTTCCATTCCGTAGTCGACTCCGCTATTGATTCCGTCGGAAAACCGGAAACCAGCCGGAATGGTGACGAACGGAAGCTATTAGCGATGTTTCCATCAACATTGAGATCAATGGTGACTGAAATGGAAGCTGTGCTGTCACTTTCACTTTCCATTGCGGGGTTCACCCGACAGAACATCGGAACGGAAGCCAACGGTGATGTGAACAGGCCCTAATGTATTTTTTTGTTCACACAGCTTTAATTTTTTTGTTTCGTTTTACAAGTTGTTTCTTACTTACAATTTATTTATTTTTATTTTTTTTGTGTGGAGGGGGGGGGGGCACCATTTCCATTTTTGCCTCAGGCAGCAAAAAAGCTAGAATCGGCCCTGGGGATGATGATACCATCCCATGTGACTGCTGCGGCCAATCAAAGGCTGCAGCGGTCACATGTACTGCAGCATCATCACAGGAGGCCAGGCTGCGCTCAGAACAGAATACGCGTCGCTATGACTATGGTAAGTATAAGCTTTTTTAAAATGATTTCTGCGGTCTTTCCGCAGGAGATATACCGCCCGAAAAACTGCACTAAAATTTGGTGCGGTTTTTCAGGTGGAATTCCCTGTGGTTTCCAGGGCGGATACCACTGATGGTTATTTCACTGTGAGTGGGGGGCTGATGTTCTTCAAGTGGTTTCCACCTCTGAGCTCCAATTAAAATTAATAGGACGCAGAAAATAACTTTTATTGTTATCAAACTTTTATTTTTTTTTATTTTTTTTACACCTTTTTTATACTTTTTTTTACACTTTTTCCAAGTTCCACTAGGGGACTTGAAGTTCCAACTGTCTGATGTTTTTTTTCTAATACATTTCACTACCTACGTAGTGCAATGTATTAGATCTGGCGGGGATCAAAGCTAATTTCAGTCCCCGCCATTGCAGCCGGAGGTCAGCTGTAAGATACAGCTGAGATCCCGGTGATGATGGCACCGACTCAGCTTCTGAGCCGGTGCCAAACATTTGGCGTTTGGATACGGCAATTTGCGGGAAGTCATAGCTTTCCATGGCGTACCCATACTGCAAATGTCGGGAAGGGGTTAATGTAAGGATATGTACACTTAATTGTGCAGCAACGCTTGTTGTCTCCATTCTATGTCAGTGTGGGAAGTAGATGTCCGGCCTTATGATTTTGTGATATGTGATAGACCAAGAAACCCAATCACCAAACCAAAGAATGCAAAATAAAGACACAAAACATTATAATTGGGTGTTAAATGGTCAAAACTTTTATTATATTATATGACCAAACCCAAAATGGCAAACCTCGGACTCACGAAGAGTCACCCTCCAGCACGCAGGAAAGGAAAAACCCCCTGTGGGGGAAACCTCTAGGGAAACCATGGCTGGAGGATTGCCCTTCCTCTGGGCTTAGAAGGTGCCAAAATATCATTTGTAACAGAATTTGTACGTTTTCTCAGATTTTCAAGGAAAGACATTACAATGAACGAACGACATAAAACACATAAATCGGCTGATCTGGTTGGCTAGGCGGATGTCTCTCTTCCTGGGCACCCATTAAAATGAATGGGCGATCCACGGATGAGACGGGTCCTCCAGATGCCTCCTTGTAGCACCTGTCTCCGCTCCGGCTAATAGAGGGGGATCTCCTGCTGGAAACCCCCCTCTATTACAGACAACCCGTATGAAGAGGATGGCATCACTGTGATGAAGAAGTGGTCTGGGGTGAAGGGTTTCCCTGCTAGAACCTCCAAATTACATCAGGTCGGTATTGGTGGGGAAGTCAAGCTCAAGGTCCTCAGTCCCATCCAATATGGCGCTGAACGTGGCAGTAAAACCTTCTAATATGGAATCTTCTTTATGTCATAAACATTTGTATTTATGACATCAGCACCTTCATCATCATTACTACAGGAATTTATTACCACTGCACAACTCATACATTGTGACGTCACCCACAGTGGTCTGAAGTGTTAACCCTTTAATGACTGGCAGTGTACTTACCACAGAGGCCATAAAGCTGAATAGAACATATCAGCGGCCATAAAGGAAAAGGCATAATGCAGGGAGCATCTCCGCACAAGAACTATCCATGACAAAGGGTTGTCCAGGATGAGATAACTTGTCTGCTTTCTCCAAAAACCAGCACCACACCTGTCCATAGGTTGTGTGTGGTACTACAGCTCATTACCATTCACTTCAATGGAACTAACCTGCAATACCAGATACAACCTGTGGATAGGTGTGGTGCTGTATTTGGAAGAAAGCAGACATATTTTTCTAATCGTGCACAGCTCCTGTTAGAAATAGTTCTAAAAAAGTGGGGGGAGAAGGAGAAGAAGGGGAGAGGGAAAGAAGAAATTAAAAAAAGGTAAAAAGGGGAACTCTGAGGTAAAAGAAATCAAACTAGACTGAAAGGAGTCTGCTGGAGGTGCCAGATGGAAAGACAGATTTCTGCCATGGGGACCAGATTAGTTGAAATGTATCTTGAAGGGGGGCTTCAGAGAGTGGGTTTTAACCCCTTCCCGCCCTATGAAGTGCTGTTGCATTAAAAAACTATGCAGTTCATCTTCGAATGCAGCGTCACAAAAACAAATTATTTTGTAAAAAATAAAACTATATTAATTTGGTATCGCCATAATCGTAGCGACCCGCAGAATCAAGTTATCATGCAATTCATGCCGCCTGATGAACACTGTAAAATCAAAACAGAAATGGTGGAATTACAGGTTTTTTTTCAATTCACCCCACAAAATGTAGGTTTTTTTACTTTTTTTTTTAATACATTATATGGTACATTAGGCCGCAGGGTAAATTCCACATAAACAGCGCCATTCATCGGTTAACTGTTTAAATGATACCAGTTCAAGTGACCATTATCGAGAAACACCATAAGAAATGTTTTCACAATTAACCTTCTAATTGGGCCTAGCATGTGTGATACTGTCTGCTAAGCCGTTGTATCTAAGCATATTATATGTGATACTGTCTGCTGAGCCGCTGTCTCCTATCAAGTAGCAGAGCTATCAGGTGTCATAGTGTAATGAAACGGGGTAGGGAGACAGACAGGTGAGCCCTAATCTACCCGAAACTCAGTCCCTGCCTACTTGCACGGCCCGTCCTAAGTGACGGCGTACAACTGGGCGACGGTCCCTACGCTCAATAAGTGCAAGACAGACAACACAAGACAAGGGCACACAGAAGATAAAGGGGGAGGTAGGGGCAGTTGCCCACGGAAACACCGTGAGCAACAGGCAGTGGTGAACGAGCCGAGACAAACCAGGAGAGTACGAAGTAGCAAATCAGAGCAGGAGAATAGTCAGTCAAGCCAGGGTTAATAAGTAACAGCGGTCAATAAGGTAAATAGCAAGAATCGCAGAGCCAGGAAACCAGACAATCACAGTCAAGAAACATGCTGCAAGTGAGGGTAAAAATAGACCAAGGGCGGGAGATAGAACCGTCAGCCCAGGCTGTGATAGGTTCTCCCTCTCCTCAGCCTGCCAGCCTGAGTGGTAACAGATCACTCCAGCAGACCTTGGAGCTGATGAAGGCTGATTAACCCCGGGCGTCGACATAGAACCTGTGTCTGGCAAACCTTTTACAGTACCCCCCCTTTTATCAGGGGTCGCTGGACCCTTCCTATGTGGGCCTGACTTGTTGGGGAACCGAAGATGGAACTTCCTGAGAAATATACCGGCATGAACATCTCGGGCGGGTACCCAAGTCCTCTCCTCAGGCCCGTATCCTCTCCAATGGACCAGGTCCTTCACGGAGCCTTAGACCATCCTGCTGTCCACAATCTTGGCTGCCTCGATATCTACCCCATCCGGAGTGAGAACAGGGACCGGAGGTTTCCTCGATGTAGCCAAGGACGGGGAACAGCTTTTCAAGAGGGAGGCAAGGAACACATTGTGTATCTGAAAAGACGGGGGTAACTCCAGCCGGAAGGAGACAGGGTTGAGGACCTCAATGATTTTGTACGGCCCTATATACCGGGGAGAAAACTTCTTGGACGGAACTTTAAGGCGCAAATTTTTAGAAGACAGCCACACCAGATCCCCGACCACAAACAGAGGGTTAGTTGAATGTTTTTTATCTGCCTGAGTTTTTTGGATGCTCTGGGACGCCTCAAGGTTCTTCTGTACCTGGACCCAGACTGTGCACAGTTCCCGATGAACGACATCTACCTCGGGATTGTTGGAACCACCAGGTGAAACGGAGGGGAACCGTGGATTAAACCCAAAATTACAGAAGAAGGGGGAAACCCCAGACGAGTTACTGACCCGGTTATTAAGGGAAAATTCGGCGAGGGGAATGAAGGAGACCCAATCATCTTGACAGTCCGAGATAAAACACCTTAAGTATTGTTCTAGAGACTGATTAGTCCTCTCAGTTTGGCCATTAGTTTCAGGATGGAAGGCCGAGGAAAAGGACAGATCAATCTCCAGCTTCTTACAGATAGCTCTCCAAAACAATGAAACAAATTGTACCCCTCTGTCAGAAACAATATTGACCGAAACCCCATGGAGACGCAGGATGTGTTTGACAAACAAGGTAGCTAACGTCTTGGCATTGGGTAGTTTCTTGAGGGGTACAAAGTGGCACATCTTACTGAAGCGGTCTACTACAAACCACACCACCGACTTGCCTTGGGACAGAGGCAGATCGGTGATAAAATCCATGGAGATATGGGTCCAAGTTCTCTGGGGAATGGGCAAAGAACATAGTAAACCCGCAGGTCGGGACCTGGGAGTCTTGGACCTAGCACAAATTACACAAGCGGCGACGTAGGCCTTAACGTCTTTAAGCAACCCAGGCCACCAATATGTTCTAAAAATTAGGTGCTTGGTACCCAGGATGCCTTGATGGTCAGATAGTGCGGAGTCATGATTATCCCTGAGCAACCTTAGCCGGAATTGCAGGGGAACAAATAGCTTGTTCTCAGGAAGGTTCTCGGGAGCAGAAGCTTGATCAGTCGCAATTTCGGAGACGAAGTCTGAATCCACAGAGGATAGGATTATACCTGGGGGCAAAATACAAGCGGGATCCTCCTCAGGAGGAGGGCTGGCCATGAAACTATGCGACAGAGCATCAGCTTTAATATTTTTTGACCCAGCCCTATAGGTAACCACAAAGTTGAATCTCGTGAAAAACAACGCCCACCGAGCTTGTCTCGGGTTTAGCCTCCGGGCATATTCTAGGAAAACCAGATTCTTGTGGTCAGTAAGGACCGTTACCTGGTGCCTAGCCCCCTCCAGAAAGTGACGCCACTCTTCAAATGCCCATTTAATGGCTAAGCGTTCGCGGTTGCCAACGTCATAGTTTCTCTCAGAGGAGGAGAACTTCCTGGAGAAGTAGGCACAGGGACAGAGATGGGTAAGGGACCTGGTACCCTGGGACAAGCCAGCATCCAATCCCACCTCGGAGGCGTCAACCTCCACGATGAATGGCTCCATTTGGTTAGGCTGAATCAGCACTGGGACAGAGACAAAGCACCTCTTAAGGACCTCAAAAGCCTGGACCGCCTCTGGAGACCAGTGGAGGAGATCAGCACGGACCTTTACGAGTGAGGTCCGTTAGAGGCTTAGCGATGACCGAGAAGTTAGCAATAAATCTCCTGTAATAATTAGCAAACCCCAGGAAGCACTGTAACGCCTTCAGGGAGGCAGGTTGGACCCATTCCGCCACAGCCTGAACCTTGGCAGGGTCCATGCGGAATTCATGAGGAGTGAGGATTTGACTCAAAAATGGTATCTCCTGCACCCCAAACACCCATTTTTCGGTTTTAGCAAAGCGTTTGTTTTCCCGAAGGGCCTGGAGCACCTTCCTGACATGCTCAAAGTGGGAGGACCAGTGCTTGGAAAACACAAGTATGTCATCAAGGTACACTACAAGAGATACCCCCAGGTATTGTCTTAAAATCTAATTTATGAAATTGTGGAAGACCGCGGGAGCATTACACAACCCAAATGGCATGACGACGTATTCTAAATGACCTTCTGCCGTGTTAAACGTAGTCTTCCACTCATCCTCCTCTCTGATGCGGATAAGGTTATAAGCCCCCCGAAGATCAAACTTAGAGAACCAATGGGAATCAAAGGACGGGGATACTTGTTCCTTACAGTGACCTTATTCAAGTTTCAGTAATCGATGCACGGCCTAAGACCACCATCCTTCTTCCCTATGAAGAAGAAGCCAGCACCTACCGGAGAAGTAGAGGGGCGAATGTAACCCTTGGCCAGGCATTCTGGGATATACTCTCTCATGGCCTCACGTTCGGGACAAGAGAGATTAAATATCCTACCCTTAGGGAGCTTAGCTCCTGGTACCAAATCGATTGCGCAATCGTATTCTCTATGAGGAGGTAACACTTCGGAGGCCTTTTTAGAAAAAACATCAGCGAAGTCCTGAATAAACTCAGGTAGAGTGTTCACCTCCTCAGGGAGAGAAATAAAATTAACAGAAAAACATGACGTCATGCATTCATTACCCCATTTGGTAAGATCCCCAGTATTCCAGTTAAACGTGGGATTATGCATCTGCAACCAGGGAAGGCCTAAAACCAAATCAGACGATAATCCCTGCATCACCAGTACAGAGCACTGCTCCAAATGCATGGAGCCAACAATGAGTTTAAAAACAGGGGTATGCTGCGTAAAATAACCATTAGCAAGTGGAGTGGAGTCGATACCCACTACCGGGACAGGTTTAGGCAAATCAATCAATGGCATAGCTAGAAACATAGCAAATTCCACAGACATAATATTATCAGAAGACACTAAATCCACGATGGCACTGCCGGTAGCAGACCTACCCTCAAAAGAGACCTGAAAGGGAAGCAAGATCTTTTAAGGTTTCATATTTACGGGAAATACCTGTGCGCCCAAGTGACCTCCCCGATGGTCACTTAGGCGCGGAAGTTCTTCCGGCTGCTTATTCTTACGCCTAGGACAGTTGTTCACTTGATGCTTGTCATCCCTACAGTAGAAGCAGAGACCATTCTTCCTGCGGAGCTCTCTACGTTGTTGGGGAGACACGGAGGCCCCGAGTTGCATTGGTTCATCCGAGTTTTCCGTGGAAGAACGAAGCAACGGAACCTCGGGAGCCATAATGGGGGAGGCAGAGGAGAAAGCACAAAAACGTTCAAGTCGTCGTTCCCTGAGACGTCGGTCAAGACGTACCGCTAAAGCCATAACCTGATCTAGGGAGTCAGAAGAGGGATAGCTAACTAACAGGTCTTTCAGGGCGTTCGACAGACCCAATCTAAACTGGCACCTCAAGGCAGGGTCATTCCACCGAGAAGCTACACACCACTTTCTAAAGTCAGAGCAGTACTCCTCAATGGGTGTCTTACCCTGACGTAAGGTCACCAGCTGACTCTCGGCAAAAGCAGTCTTGTCAGTCTCGTCATAGATGAGCCCGAGAGCAGAAAAAAAAAGAATCAACAGAGGAAAGTTCAGGGGCGTCAGGAGCCAAGGAGAAGGCCCATTCTTGGGGCCCGTCCTGGAGCCGGGACATAATTATACCCACTTGCTGGCTCTCAGAACCTGAGGAGTGGTGTAAAGGATCTGCCAGGTACTACGTCTGTGTATACTCCCGGGATTAATCAGTCGACACCTGAGGCCAGACCTCTTAGACTGACACCGGCTCCCACCAACCAGGGTGGCAGGCTCAGGAGTGGGAGAGCCTATCGCGGCCTGGTCAGTCGGAGTTAGCTCCGCCCCCTGTCCATTTATACCTGCCGTGTTCTCTTCCTCAGTGCTTGTTATTCTTCTTGGATTCCTGGCCCCACTGCTGCCTTGCTCCAGCCTGCTTCTGCCGTGCTTCTGCCTTGCTTCAGTTCTGCTTATCCTGCTTCGCTTTGCCCCTGGCTTGCTTCCTGCTCCGTGCTCTCGTTGGTATACTCCACTACATCCTGATCCTGACTGACTCATTCATTTTGCTGCGTAAAATAACCATTAGCAAGTGGAGTGGAGTCGATACCCACTACCGGGACAGGTTTAGGCAAATCAATCAATGGCATAGCTAGAAACATAGCAAATTCCACAGACATAATATTATCAGAAGACACTAAATCCACGATGGCACTGCCGGTAGCAGACCTACCCTCAAAAGAGACCTGAAAGGGAAGCAAGATCTTTTAAGGTTTCATATTTACGGGAAATACCTGTTCGCCCAAGTGACCTCCCCGATGGTAACTTAGGCGCGGAAGTTCTTCCGGCTGCTTATTCTTACGCCTAGGACAGTTGTTCACTTGATGCTTGTCATCCCTACAGTAGAAGCAGAGACCATTCTTCCTGCGGAGCTCTCTACGTTGTTGGGGAGACACGGAGGCCCCGAGTTGCATTGGTTCATCCGAGTTTTCCGTGGAAGAACGAAGCAACGGAACCTCGGGAGCCATAATGGGGGAGGCAGAGGAGAAAGCACAAAAACTTTCAAGTCGTCGTTCCCTGAGACGTCGGTCAAGACGTACCGCTAAAGCCATAACCTGATCTAGGGAGTCAGAAGAGGGATAGCTAACTAACAGGTCTTTCAGGGCGTTCGACAGACCCAATCTAAACTGGCACCTCAAGGCAGGGTCATTCCACCGAGAAGCTACACACCACTTTCTAAAGTCAGAGCAGTACTCCTCAATGGGTGTCTTACCCTGACGTAAGGTCACCAGCTGACTCTCGGCAAAATCAGTCTTGTCAGTCTCGTCATAGATGAGCCCGAGAGCAGAAAAAAAAAGAATCAACAGAGGAAAGTTCAGGGGCGTCAGGAGCCAAGGAGAAGGCCCATTCTTGGGGCCCGTCCTGGAGCCGGGACATAATTATACCCACTTGCTGGCTCTCAGAACCTGAGGAGTGGTGTAAAGGATCTGCCAGGTACTACGTCTGTGTATACTCCCGGGATTAATCAGTCGACACCTGAGGCCAGACCTCTTAGACTGACACCGGCTCCCACCAACCAGGGTGGCAGGCTCAGGAGTGGGAGAGCCTATCGCGGCCTGGTCAGTCGGAGTTAGCTCCGCCCCCTGTCCATTTATACCTGCCGTGTTCTCTTCCTCAGTGCTTGTTATTCTTCTTGGATTCCTGGCCCCACTGCTGCCTTGCTCCAGCCTGCTTCTGCCGTGCTTCTGCCTTGCTTCAGTTCTGCTTATCCTGCTTCGCTTTGCCCCTGGCTTGCTTCCTGCTCCGTGCTCTCGTTGGTATACTCCACTACATCCTGATCCTGACTGACTCATTCACCGCTCCGTTTCCTCGCGGCGTTCCGTGGGCTACTGCCCCTTCCCTTGCGTGTTCCCTGTTTGTACTCCCTTGCACTTAGACAGCGTAGGGACCGCCGCCAAGTTGTACCCCGTCGCCTAGGGCGGGTCGTTGCAAGTAGGCAGGGACAGGGCGGTGGGTAGATTAGGGCTCACTTGTTCCCTTCACCTCCTTCCTGCCATTACATAATAACAAGCCAACACGCTTCCTGAGTTTGTTCAGGACTTCGCTGATGTGTTTTCTAAGGAGGCTTCCGAGGTGTTGCCCCCTCATAGAGATTACGATTGCGCCATCGATCTGGTGCCAAGCTTCCTAAGGGTAGGATATTTAATCTTTCATGTCCTGAACGTGAAGCTATGAGGGAGTATATCCAAGAATGCCTGGCCAAGGGTTTCATTCGCCCCTCGACTTCTCCTGTAGGTGCTGGCTTCTTCTTCGTGGGGAAGAAGGATGGTGGTCTTAGGCCGTGCATTGATTATCGGAACATGAAGAAGGTCACCGTAAGGAACCAGTATCCCCTTCCTTTGATTCCGGATCTTTTTAATCAGGTTCAGGGGGCCCAATGGTTTTCTAAGTTCGATCTACGGGGGGCATATAACCTTATCCGCATCAAAGAGGGGGATGAGTGGAAAACTGCGTTCAATACACCCGAAGGTCATTTCGAATACCTGGTCATGCCCTTTGGGTTGTGTAATGCCCCTGCCGTCTTCCAGAATTTTATTAATGAAATTCTGAGAAATTACCTGGGTAATTTTCTTGTAGTGTACCTTGATGACATACTGGTGTTTTCCAAGGACTGGTCCTCCCACGTGGAGCATGTCAGGAAGGTCCTCCAGGTCCTCCGGGAAAATAATCTGTTTGCGAAGACCGAAAAATGTGTGTTTGGGGTACAGGAGATACCATTTTTAGGTCAAATCCTCACTCCTCATGAATTCCGCATGGACCCTGCCAAGGTTCAGGCTGTGGCGGAATGGGTCCAACCTGCCTCCCTGAAGGCGCTACAGTGTTTTTTGGGGTTCGCTAACTATTACAGGAGATTTATTGCCAACTTCTCGGTCTTCGCTAAGCCTCTTACGGACCTTACTCGCAAGGGTGCTGATGTCCTCCATTGGCCCCCTGAGGCCGTCCAGGCTTTTGAGACCCTCAAGAAGTGCTTTATCTCGGCCCCCGTGCTGGTTCAGCCCAACCAAAGGGAGCCATTTATTGTGGAGGTTGACGCATCCGAGGTGGGAGTGGGGGCCGTCTTGTCCCAGGGTACCAGCTCCCTCACCCATCTCCGCCCCTGTGCTTACTTCTCTAGGAAGTTTTCGCCCACGGAGAGTAACTATGATATTGGCAACCGCGAACTTTTAGCCATTAAATGGGCTTTTGAAGAGTGGCGTCACTTCCTGGAGGGGGCCAGACACCAGGTAACGGTCCTTACAGACCACAAGAATTTGGTTTTCCTAGAATCTGCCCGGAGGCTTAATCCTAGACAAGCTCGTTGGGCACTATTCTTTACCAGATTTAATTTCTTGGTTACCTATAGGGCTGGGTCCAAAAATATTAAGGCTGATGCACTGTCACGTAGTTTCATGGCCAATCCTCCTTCCAAGAAGGATCCTGCTTGTATTTTACCCCCTGGTATAATCGTTTCTGCCACTGATTCTGATTTAGCTTCTGACATCGCGCCTGATCAAGGTTCAGCTCCCGGGAACCTCCCTGGGGACAAACTGTTTGTCCCCCTGCAATACCGGCTAAGGGTACTCAGGGAAAACCATGACTCCGCACTATCTGGTCATCCTGGCATCTTGGGTACCAAACACCTCATTACCAGAAACTATTGGTGGCCTGGGTTGCCTAAAGACGTTAGGGCTTACGTCGCCGCTTGTGAGGTTTGTGCTAGGTCCAAGACCCCTAGGTCCCGACCTGCGGGCTTACTACGTTCCTTGCCCATTCCCCAGAGACCTTGGACCCATATCTCCATGGATTTTATCACCGATTTACCTCCATCTCAGGGCAAGTCGGTGGTGTGGGTGGTAGTAGACCGCTTCAGCAAGATGTGCCACTTTGTGCCCCTTAAGAAACTACCTAACGCCAAGACGTTAGCTTCTTTGTTTGTTAAACACATTCTGCGTCTCCATGGGGCCCCAGTCAATATCGTTTCTGACAGAGGGGTACAATTTGTTTCCTTATTTTGGAGAGCTTTTTGTAAAAAGTTGGAGATTGATCTGTCCTTCTCCTCCGCCTTCCATCCCGAAACTAATGGCCAAACAGAAAGGACTAACCAATCCCTGGAACAATATTTAAGGTGTTTCATCTCTGACTGTCAATTTGATTGGGTCTCATTCCTTCCCCTCGCCGAATTTTCCCTGAATAACCGGGTCAGTAACTCGTCAGGGGTCTCCCCGTTTTTCTGTAATTTCGGGTTTAACCCAAGGTTCTCCTCCGTTTCTCCTGGTTGTTCCAATAATCCCGAGGTAGGGGACGTTCATCGGGAACTGTGCACAGTCTGGGCCCAGGTTCAGAAGAACCTAGAGGCGTCCCAGAGCGTACAAAAGATTCAGGCTGATAGTAGACGTTCTGCTAACCCCCGGTTTGTCGTCGGGGATCTGGTCTGGTTGTCGTCCAGGAACTTGCGCCTTAAGGTCCCGTCCAGGAAGTTTGCTCCCCGATTTATTGGACCTTATAAGATCATTGAAGTCCTCAACCCTGTATCCTTCCGTCTGGAGCTGCCCCCATCCTTTCGCATACATGACGTCTTCCATGCCTCCCTCCTTAAACGCTGCTCCCCGTCCTGGTCCCCCTCGAGGAAACCTCCTGTTCCCATTCTCACCCCTGAGGGGGTGGAATTCGAGGTGGCCAAGATTATGGACAGTAGGATGATCCAGGGCTCCCTCCAGTACCTGGTCCATTGGAGAGGATACGGGCCGGAGGAGAGGACTTGGGTACCTGCTCGTGATGTTCACGCTGGGGTATTGATCAGGAGGTTCCACCTTCTCTTCCCCACTAAACCGGGTCCTCTTAGTAAGGGTCCGGTGGCCCCTCATAAAAGGGGGAGTACTGTAAAGGATCTGCCAGGTACTACGTCTGTGTATACTCCCGGGATTAATCAGTCGACACCTGAGGCCAGACCTCTTAGACTGACACCGGCTCCCACCAACCAGGGTGGCAGGCTCAGGAGTGGGAGAGCCTATCGCGGCCTGGTCAGGCGGAGTTAGCTCCGCCCCCTGTCCATTTATACCTGCCGTGTTCTCTTCCTCAGTGCTTGTTATTCTTCTTGGATTCCTGGCCCCACTGCTGCCTTGCTCCAGCCTGCTTCTGCCGTGCTTCTGCCTTGCTTCAGTTCCGCTTATCCTGCTTCGCTTTGCCCCTGGCTTGCTTCCTGCTCCGTGCTCTCGTTGGTATACTCCACTACATCCTGATCCTGACTGACTCATTCACCGCTCCGTTTCCTCGCGGCGTTCCGTGGGCTACTGCCCCTTCCCTTGCGTGTTCCCTGTTTGTACTCCCTTGCACTTAGACAGCGTAGGGACCGCCGCCAAGTTGTACCCCGTCGCCTAGGGCGGGTCGTTGCAAGTAGGCAGGGACAGGGCGGTGGGTAGATTAGGGCTCACTTGTTCCCTTCACCTCCTTCCTGCCATTACAAGTGGGGCCCTAGACGGAAATAGAGCCTACAACTCTCCCGAAAGGAGAAAAAAGTGAGGTAGGGCACTACCAGGGTAGCATCACGCTGGTTGCCCCTCTGAGCCAGGGCTTGGACCTGTAGGGAGAGGCCCTGCATTTGCTGAGCCAGGGTCTCAAGAGGGTCCATAGTTGTGTCAGGGACCAGTTTAGAAAAGGTATATGGGCCTGTGATTATGTAATGACGGGGTAGGGAGACAGACAGGTGAGCCCTAATCTACCCGCCACTCAGTCCCTGCCTACTTGCAGGGCCCGTCCTAGGCGACGTCGTACAACTGGGCGACGGTCCCTACGCTCAATATGTGCATGTCAGACAAACAGACAAGGGTACACAGAAGCTAAGGGAAATGGGGCAGCTGCCCACGGCAATACCAAGAGCAACAGGCGTAGTGAACGAGCCGAGTCAAACCAGTAGTGTAAGGGGTACCAAACGCAGAGCATGAGTGTAGTCAGTAAAGCCAGGGTCAAAATGAAGCAAGGTCAATAATAATAGCAGGAGCAGCAGAGCCAGGAAACAGGAAAGAATCACAGGCAAAGACAAGCAAGAAATGAAGGTATAAATAGACCGAGGGCGGGAGCTAGAACCGTCTGGCCAGGCTGTGATAGGTTCTCCCACTTCTAAGCCTACCAGAGTGGTAGCAGATCGAGTCACTCTATCAGACCTAGGAGCAGGTGCAGACTGATTAACCACGAGCGTCGACACAGAAGCTGTGTCTGGCAGATCCTTTACACCACGTTCCTGTGACCCAATGTGCCACATCACAGCGTATTCAAATCATGGAAGCGTCCGGTCTACATGACTACCGACCGTCATGGTGTGCAAACCTTAGATCAAAATTTCGACATATTACTAAGTAACTCTAAAGGTGGGAGCATTCCTTTCTACAAACCAATTACCTCTGATCATAACCTTGATGAGCGGCGGCTGCCCAATTTATTTTACTTTTGTGGCCAGGGCCCTGACAGTAGTACCAGCGGTACTACCCTGATGGCAGGCCTGTTTGCAGGGGTACTAGCCAACTACGTCACAGATAACCCAAGTTTCAAGACCAAGCAAAGTTATGGATTTTTGGCATCCCATGGAATTGGAATATGGGAACAATAGGGAATTCTATCAGTAGGTATTCTTCCTGTTTCTTGGCTAATACTCCTAATCCAATTCCTTCTTCTAGCAGATTTTTTAAAGATTCTTTACATGCGGTGCTTGGATTCGCCACAAGTTGGCAATATTTCGATTCATTGTCTAAAATGGTATAAACGTGTCTGGGATATAAACAGGAATGTAGAACAACTCCTGCTCCGTAAGATTTGGAGGACACAGTTATACGCTGGATATATGATGAGCACCTCTGTGTTTTCACCGTTAGCCCTTATGTGTATATAATGAACCTTTTAGAAGGTTCATCTTTACCCGCTAAGGTGGAAGGGTTGGTTCCAACGCCTAGTTATGGTGGTGTCTGAGGAAATAAAGGTCCTTTTAGACGTCCCGATACTGACCATGAAAACCAGCGCCAATCGACGATGCAGCGTGTCACAAGGAGCAATCATCGGTAATGTATGGGGGCCAACAATCGTTACTACACCAGACCCCGCACCGATCTGCCAGTCCAGCTGCCTCCGGGCTCCGGACAACACTGCCGGAAGCAAATGGCTCTGATCACTGCATAGCGGCCGTTCGGCAGAACTGCAGCTTGGCCTCTATTCTTTGACAGGAGCCATCTGCTTCCGGCAGTGTTGTCCGGTGCCCGGAGGCAGCTGGAGTGGCGGATCGGTGCGGGGTCCAGGTGTCGGACACGCACCGATCATATACTGATGACCTATACAGTGGATAGGTCATCAGTTGTCAGAACGTGGAAAACCCCTTTAAAGGGAAGGCGTCACGGAATTTTTTTTTTTATTATATAATATTGCTTTTAGTATTTCATTAAAATAAATTGTATTTATTTGTGTTTTTGTGTTGTACTTTTTTCTTTCTTTTACTTCTCTATGGGGCTGCCATTTTTTTTTTCATCTCTGTATCTGTCCATTAACGACGCATACAGAGATGGAATACGGCACATACATCCCCATAGAGAATGAGAACGGGAGCCGTTCCATTCACTATAGCGTTGCCGTCTGTGTGGGAACGGCGCATGCGCCGCTCCCACACAGACCAAAAGGAAGGTCTTTGGTAGAGCGACATCCGGCGCCATTTTCATGTGGACCGGAAGCCACGGCCGTACAGTAAGATGATGACTTCCAGTCGCGGCTTCCGGCCATATGTTGAAGGCAGCGCAGACGCAAGGACTAGGAGCGGCAGGGCGGAGGCGGCAGGAGTAGGTAAGTTATGTTTGTGTATGTGATGTGTGTGTATGTTAATGTTATACTGTCTAATGATCACTGTATCTAATCCTCCTACACTGTGCATTCGCTCAGAAAATGGCGGCACACAGTATAGGAGGTTTGAACATTCAACCACCTCCTATCTCCTGGCACTAGTCAGGATAAAGGAGGGGGGATTCTGGGAGGACACTAGAGGGAGTGTGTCTACTACAAATTTGCAGCATAAGGCAAAGAGGTTGCTTTACCACATGCCAATGCTGCAATTTTGGGAATTGCTCCCTCTAGTGACCAGCACATGGAAATTTTATAAATTAGAACCTAATTTATAATATTTCCTGACTTGTGAAAAAATAAAAAAAATTAAAACAATGTGTAATCATTTATATATTAACTCTTTAACTGAAAAAAAAAAAACAATTCTAGCGACACATTCCCTTTAATACTGGCGTTTCATACACCAGTCCTATTAAACAGTTTGCTGGAGTAAGATGCAACACATTTATTAACAGGCGAACTACTCTTAATAAATGTGTCGCATCTTTTAGCTGCAACGCGGCCTGTCATCAGTACTTTCTACATGCTGCGGCCTGCTGTAAGAGTCTGAGGGAATCCGGGAGGGAGAAACGGAGTGGTGAGGTAAGTACATTTTTAAAATGTATTTTATTGTCTGATTGGGGGGGCATACAGTCTGATTGGTGGGGAGGTATGGGTCTGGCACGGACCTTTGCCTTGTTACGCCCCCCAGAGATAAATCTGGGCTGCACTATACATATAGATTTCTGCTATAATTTACATCAGTTACTGGCGTAAATTATAGTAAAATTGTTGGCCATTTCTGCTAAGCCCTGCCCATTTTTTGCCCCCAAAAATGTTGACATTTGCGCATTTTGTGGATTTTCTACGCTAGTAAACTGTTGTAGAAAGGTTAATATATTCCCCCAAAGGCTACAGACCGTTTTACAATATCTTAATGTAATCGATGTGTGCAGCAACGCTTGTTGTCTCCATTCTATGTCAGTGTGGGAAGTAGATGTCCGGCCTTATGATTTTGTGATATGTGATAGACCCAAAATCCCAAGCACGAAACCATAGAAAGCACAGGCCGAACGGACTCTGCCACAATGGAGGGTAGGCCAGACATGACGGGGATAGGAGGGAGGATCGTGTCACAGCCAAAGGGGAGAGTTAGTGGAGGGGGATGGTCTAGGAGAGGGAGGGGATCCGGTGAGGGTTAGCCGGAAGTGCGCTGACTTCCTGGTCTTTTGGTCAGGAGCAGCGCACGGAGTAAGACATCCATCCACGCATCTCCCATCCGGCGGCCACCTTACCTCATGTCAGCGCAGCACTTCATTGAGCAGATGCGGGCGGCGGCTGCTGCATTCGGCCCCGCCTGTTTGGAGGAACAAGCTGCAGCGGTGGCCAACGCTCCGGTACCTTCGGCAGTCTCTCCCTCGCGCCGGGTCCGGCGCTCGCGTCCTCCAGAAAGGCTGAGCCTCGATGTGGCTCATCGAACTCGGCGCCACAGAGGGAGCCCTGCGAGGGAACCTCCGGCTCGGGCGTCTGGCAGCACAGATACTGCAGCCGGTGCCAGGGTCGGAAGGAATCCCACTTCGCAGCGGAGTCCAGCGGAAGTGGGGTGGGTGCAGCCTCTACTTCCGGTCACGCCTCCACTCGCCAGTTCTACGCCGGGTTCCATGGTTCGGACGGCTGCCCCTTGGTATGTCCCGGCTGGGGGTGGAGCCCCACGGCGATCCGGTGGAAGCAAGGGACCTGCATTGGGCCGCAGGCCTAGTTCGTCTGTTTCGAGGGTGACTTCCGGGCAGCGAGCTGCCGGCCCTCTGGTGCCGGTCGACTACCAGAGAGAGAGCTTGGGAGCCCGCCCCTCACCCACCTCGGTTCCGGCCGTTGAGCACGCCTGTGCGTTCTGCCATGGAAATGGGACCAGAGCTGCCGAAGACCTTGAGGAATGGGAGCTTCGTGGACAGGACGGTCCAGCTGATGGGTCCACAGCACCTATGCAGCTCGGTGAGTCGTTTTCACCATCTTTACCTTTTCCTGCTATACTTATGTCTCCTGTTTCGGGGGAGGGTTCCGCAGTTGAGGAGCGGTTATGTGATGTGGGGTCTGGGTTTGGGAATGTTGGGGGTGGGGGGGAAAGTCTGCGAGAGTTGGTTGGTTGCGTCAAGGAATTGTTAGGCCGGCTCGACGGGACGGGGGTCACCGAGCCCCCTTCGCGGTCTCCTGTGGCGGCATGGGTGGGGGCTGGTAGGGTAGGGTTTAATGCCCCGGCGGCGGTCGCTGCGAGTGTAGGAGCAAATACGGAATCGGTGGCGGTGTCTGTTCAGACCGACTCGGCGGCGGCGGTTGATGGTGTTCGGTTGGACGATAAAGCCAGGGGGAGGTTTATGTGTGTTTTGAAGGACCTTTGGGGGCACACTTGAAGCAGGAAGTTCGGGAAAAAATTTGGAAGGACGAGTACGTGGAAATTTTTTCATTGTTGCCCCTGGAAAAATTTAATCTGGAGAAGGGGAAGCGAGATGAGAGTAAGAAGGAGGAGGAGGAAAAGCGTTGTTACCGCCTTATCCCTAAGACATTTGTTAACTGGTTGCAAGAGTTCGCCATTTTGGCCAGTGTTATTGGTGAAAAGGCTCCGGAATATTGCTCCCCCCTGTTTTGCTATATGGATGCCATCGGGGAAGCACATAGGGTATATGGGGGGGTAGCTTGGCTACGTTATGACAAGCAGTTTAGACAACGGAAGGCGGTTCGGCCCAATATTAGGTGGAACCACGGGGATATTGCCCTCTGGTTACGGGCCAATCCTTTCCCGGGAGCGGGGGGGGGCAGCAGGCCAATCTGGTCAATCCAGCTCAGGGGGCAACGCAAAGCTCGAGCTGTGCTGGCAATACAATGAGGGGCAGTGTAAATTCGGTGCAGGTTGCAAGTTCAAGCACCTTTGTGCCCAATGCAATGGGGCGTCCCACGGGGCATCTAAATGCTTGCGCAAGGGAAAATGAGGTGGGGGTGGGGGTTTTAACGCCAGTCATGGGGGTAACGCCAGTGAAGCTGGAAAGGATAGTCAGGTTTCTAAATAGTTATCCGGACAGGGCCAGTGCGCAGTTGTTGTTTGATGGTTTTAATGTGGGTTTTTGTATCCCCTCCCCTCCTCACAGGGTCCCCTTTTCCATAAAAAATCTGAAGTCAGCTTACCAGCATCCTGACGTGGTTAGGGAGAAATTGGCAAAAGAGGTGGATTTGGGGCGCATGGCGGGGCCCTTTAGTTCTCTCCCCATCCCGGGTTTGGTCGTCTCCCCGCTGGGGGTTGTCCCGAAGAAGGAGGCGAACAAATACCGTTTGATTCACCATTTGTCTTATCCTAAGGGCTTGTCGGTTAATGACGGGATAGATCGGGATCTTTGCTCGGTCGTGTATACGTCATTCGACGCGGCGGTGCAGTGGGTGCGTTTCCATGGTAGGGGGGCGTTAATGTTCAAGACGGATGTCGAGGCGGCTTTTCGGCTGTTGCCGGTGCATGCGGATAGTCAGCGTTTACTGGGGTGTTTTTGGGGGGGGGGCGGTTTTTATTTGGATCAGTGTCTCCCCTTGGGTTGTTCCATTTCTTGTGCGTACTTTGAGGCGTTTAGCTCATTTTTGGAATGGGTGGTCAAATCTGTGGCGGGGGTGGATTCGATCATTCATTATTTCGATGATTTCTTGTGCGCAACGATCTTGGGGCCCGCCCGTTCCGTGAGTTGGTTCGGGACATAAAACACGATCTGTTGCACCTGTGGTCGTTGTACCCGAACTTGATGACGGTGTGGTCGGATATTGTGCCTAGAAAATCCTGGCGTTTGGCACGGTCGGTGGAGCGGATCAACAAAGCCAGGATAAAAGTTAACAGGGCGGTGTCTGCATTTGTTGCGCGGAATGGCGGCATATGTGTTCGGCACTGGGACTTGGAAGCTGGAGTTGGAGCGTATTGGAGTGTAGATGGTGTTCACCTGAATGATGTGGGAATGGATTTGTGGTGCTTGGGCTTGCAGGATGGCATTGGGAGGGCTATTTTGTTGTGGCGGGACTCTCAGGCTTGAGGGGGTCAAGGCCTGTTCGCTGTGGCTGGGGAGTCCTTGGAGTTAGACAAAAAATGTTAAAGCTGATGCTCTGTCGCGTAGTTTCATGGCCAGCCCCTCTCTTGAGGAGGATTCCGCTTGTATTTTGCCGCCAGGTATAATCATATCCTCTGTGGATTCAGACTTCGTCTCCGAAATTGCGGCTGATCAAGCTTCTGCTCCCGAGAACCTTCCTGAGAACAATCTATTTGTTCCCCTGCAATTCCGGCTAAGGTTGCTCAGGGAGAACCATGACTCCGCACTATCTGGCCATCCAGGCATCCTGGGTACCAAGCACCTCATTTCTAGAACCTATTGGTGGCCTGGGTTGCTTAAAGACGTTAAGGCCTACGTCGCCGCTTGTGAAATTTGTACTAGGTCCAAGACTCCCAGGTCCCGACCTGCGGGTTTACTATGTTCTTTGCCCATTCCCCATAGACCTTGGACCCATATCTCCATGGATTTTATCACCGATCTGCCTCCGTCCCAAGGCACGTCGGTGGTGTGAGTTGTAGGAGACCGCTTCAGTAAGATGTGCCACTTTGCACCCATCAAGAAACTACCCAATGCCAAGACGTTAGCTACCTTGTTTGTCAAACACATCCTGCGTCTCCATGGGGTTCCGGTCAATATTGTTTCTGACAGAGGGGTACAATTTGTTTCATTGTTTTGGAGAGGTTTCTGTAAGAAGCTGGAGATTGATCTGTCCTTTTCCTCGGCCTTCCATCCTGAAACTAATGGCCAAACTGAGAGGACTAATCAGTCTGTGGAACTATACTAAAGATGTTTTATCTCAAACTTTCAAGATGATTGGGTCTCCTTCATTCCCCTCGCCGAATTTTCCCTTAATAACCGGGTCAGTAGCTCGTCGGGGGTTTCCCCCTTCTTCTGTAATTTTGGGCTTAATCCACGGTTCTCCTCCGTTTCAACTGGTGGTTCCAACAATACCGAGGTAGATGTCGTTCATCGGGAACTGTGCACAGTCTGGGCCCAGGTTCAGAAGAACCTTGAGGCGTCCCAGATCATCAAAAATACTCAGGCAGATAAAAGACGTTCTACTAACCCTCTGCTTGTGGTCGGGGATCTGGTGTGGCTGTCTTCTAAAAATTTGCGCCTTAAAGTTCCGTCCAAGAAGTTTGCTCCCCGGTATATAGGGCCATACAAAATTATTGAGGTCCTCAACCCTTTCTCCTTCCGGCTGGAGTTACCCCCGTCTTTTCAGATACACAACGTGTTCCTTGCCTCCCTCTTGAAAAGCTACTCCCCGTCCTTGGCTACATCGAGGAAACCTCCGGTCCCTGTTCTCACTCCGGATGGGGTAGAATTCGAGGTAGCCAAGATTGTGGACAGCAGGATGGTCCAAGGCTCCCTCCAGTACCTGGTCCATTGGAGAGGATACGGGCCTGAGGAGAGGACTTGGGTACCCGCCCGGGATGTTCACGCCGGTATATTGCTCAGCAAGTTCCAATTTCGGTTCCCCAACAAGCCAGGCCCACCTAGGAAGGGTCCAGTGGCCCCTCATAAAAAGGGGGGTACTGTAAAGGGTTTGCCAGACACAGGTTCTGTGTCGACGCCCGGGGTTAATCAGCCTTCATCAGCTCCAAGGTCTGCTCGAGTGGCGCGATCTGTTACCACTCAGGCTGGCAGGCTGAGGAGAGGGAGAACCTATCAAAGCCTGGCCTGACGGTTCTATCTCCTGCCCTTGGTCTATTTTTACCCTCACTTGCAGCATGTTCCTTGCCTGTGATTGTCTGGTTTCCTGGCTCTGCGATTCTTGCTACTTACCTTATTGACCGCTGTTACTTATTGATCCTGGCTTGACTGACTATTCTCCTGCTCTGATTTGCTACTTCGTACTCTCCTGGTTTGTCTCGGCTCGTTCACCACTGCCTGTTGCGCACGGTGTTTCCGTGGGCAACTGCCCCTACCTCCCCCTTTTTCTTCTGTGTGCCCTTGTCTTGTGTTGTCTGTCTTGCACTTATTGAGCGTAGGGACCGTCGCCCAGTTGTACACCGTCACTTAGGACGGGCCGTGCAAATAGGCAGGGACTGAGTTTCGGGTAGATTAGGGCTCACCTGTCTGTCTCCCTACCCCGTTTCATTACACTATGACACCTGATAGCTCTGCTACTTGATAGGAGACAGCGGCTCAGCAGACAGTATCACATATAATATGCTTAGATACAACGGCTTAGCAGACAGTATCACACATGCTAGGCCCAATTAGAAGGTTAATTGTGAAAACATTTCTTATGGTGTTTTTCGATAAAGGTCACTTGAACTGGTATCATTTAAACAGTTAACCGATGAATGGCGCTGTTTATGTGGAATTTACCCTGCGGACTAATGTACCATATAATGTATTAAATTTTTTTTTTTAAAAACCTACATTTTGTGGGGTGAATTGAAAAAAAACCTGTAATTCCGCCACTTCTGTTTTGATTTTACAGTGTTCATCGGACGGCATGAATTGCATGATAACTTGATTCTGCGGGTCGCTACGATTATGTCGATACCAAATTTATATAGTTTTATTTTTTACAAAATAATTTGTTTTTGTGACGCTGCATTCGAAGATGAACTGCATAGCTTTTCAATGCAACAGCACTTCATAGGGCGGGAAGGGGTTAAAACCCACTCTCTGAAGCCCCCCTTCAAGATACATTTCAACTAATCTGGTCCCCATGGCAGAATCTGTCTTTCCATCTGGCACCTCCAGCAGACTCCTTTCAGTCTAGTTTGGTTTCTTTTACCTCAGAGTTCCTCTTTTTACCTTTTTTTAATTTCTTCTTTCCTTCTCCCCTTCTCCTCCTTCTCCCCCCTTTTTTTGAACTATTTCTAACAGGAGCTGTGCACGATTAGAAAAATATGTCTGCTTTCTTCCAAAAACAGCACCACACCTATCCACAGGTTGTATCTGGTATTGCAGGTTTGCTCCATTGAAGTGAATGGTAATGAGCTGTAGTACCACACACAACCTATGGACAGGTGTGGTGCTGGTTTTTGGAGAAAGCAGACAAGTTATCTCATCCTGGACAACCCTTTGTCATGGATAGTTATTGTGCGGAGATGCTCCCTGCATTATCCCTTTTCCTTTATGGCCGCTGATATGTTCTATTCAGCTTTATGGCCTCTGTGGTAAGTACACTGCCAGTCATTAAAGGGTTAACACTTCAGACCACTGTGGGTGACGTCACAATGTATGAGTTGTGCAGTGGTAATAAACTCCTGTAGTAATGATGATGAAGGTGCTGATGTCATAAATACAAATGTTTATGACATAAAGAAGATTCCATATTAGAAGGTTTTACTGCCACATTCAGCGCCATATTGGATGTGACTGAGGACCTTGAGCTTGACTTCCCCACCAATACCGACCTGATGTAATTTGGAGGTTCTAGCAGGGAAACCCTTCACCCCAGACCACTTCTTCATCACAGTGATGCCATCCTGTTAATACGGGTTGTCTGTAATAGAGGGGGGTTTCCAGCAGGAGATCCCCCTCTATTAGCCGGAGCGGAGACAGGTGCTACAAGGAGGCATCTGGAGGACCCGTCTCATCCGTGGATCGACCATTCATTTTAATGGGTGCCCAGGAAGAGAGACATCCGCCTAGCCAACCAGATCAGCCGATTTATGTGTTTTATGTCGTTCGTTCGTTCGTTCGTTCGTTCGTTCGTTCGTTCGTTCGTTCGTTCGTTCGTTCGTTCGTTCGTTCATTTGTAATGTCTTTCCTTGAAAATCTGAGAAAACGTACAAATTCTGTTACAAATTATATTTTGGCACCTTCTAAGCCCAGAGGAAGGGCAATCCTCCAGCCATGGTTTCCCTAGAGGTTTCCCCCACAGGGGGTTTTTCCTTTCCTGCGTGCTGGAGGGTGACTCTTCGTGAGTCGGAGGTTTGCCATTTTGGGTTTGGTCATATAATATAATAAAAGTTTTGACCATTTAACACCCAATTATAATGTTTTGTGTCTTATTTTGCATTCTTTGGTTTGGTGATTGGGATTCTGGGTCTATCACATATCACAAAATCATAAGGCCGGACATCTACTTCCCACACTGACATAGAATGGAGACAACAAGCGTTGCTGCACAATTAAGTGTACACATCCTTACATCAAGATATTGTATTACGGTCTGTAGCCTTTGGGGGAATATATTAACCTTTCTACAACAGTTTACTAGCGTAGAAAATTCACAAAATGCGCAAATGTTGACATTTTTGGGGGCAAAAAATGGCCGGGGCTTCGCAGAAATGGCCAACAATTTTACTATAATTTACGCCAGTAACTGATGTCAATTATAGCAGAAATCTATATGTATAATGCGGCCCAGATTTATCTCTGGGGGGCGTAACAAGGCAAATGTCCGTGCCAGACCCATACCTCCCCCCCAATCAGACTGTATGCCCCCCCCAATCAGACAATAAAATACATTTTAAAAATGTACTTTAAATGTACAGCAGGCCGCAGCACGTAGAAAGTACTGATGACAGGCCACACTGCAACTAAAAGATGCGACACATTTATTAAGAGTCATTCGCATGTTAATAAATGTGTTGCATCTTACTCCAGCAAACTGTTTAATAGGACTGGTGTATGAAACGCCAGTATTAAAGGGAATGCGTTGCTAGAAATAATGACAAATAGCTGCCCCCATACAGTTTAATGCCCCCTTAGCTACCTCTAGTACAAGTGCACACATATAAAGCGCCAGTGCCCATATAGATAGTGTCACACACAGTGCCCATGTAGATGGTGCCACCCCCCTCCCCCAGGGATTCCACTCCAGGAGGAGCCCCTGCCGTCACTGTCCATATATGGACAGTGACGTAATAGGAGCAGAATCCCTGTTCAGAGCGTCGGCCACGCTGTGGCCAGGGATTGCACTCCAGGAGGAGCCCTTGATGTAACTGTACGTATATGGACAGTGACATCAGGGGTTCCGCCTAGGAGCGGAATCCCCGGCCAGACCATCAGCAATGCAAAGGCAGTGGATTCCGCTCCATGAGTAGTCCCCGACGTCAATGTACATATATGGATAGTGAGATAAGGGGCTCCGCACTTAAAGTAGCGCTGTGCCCGGGAATTCCTCAGCGAGTGGTACTAATACAGAAGCAGGGAGCTGACGATCGCTTACATTAGCATTGGATTCAACTGTATCTGCATCCTGAGGACGCAGATACAGTTGACACCAAAACATACCACCGGCCGCTTGGGACAGCGTAACACCGCCCTGAATCCTGGACTGTCCCGCTGTATCCGGGACGGTTAGGAGGTATGCAGTAATTAGGACTATGCACATGCGCAGATTCCACAGTAAATTCTTGTTCATGAGCCTGCAAAAGAGTTGCTGCTCAGTTTGCCATTAGGGTGATGACTGACAGATAAGGCCTCATTCACATCTGCACTATTGTCTCTGGTAAAATCACGGAAAGCCAATGGAATCCACTAAAGTCAATGGGTTCTGTTGGCAGGTGGCGGTGTCCGTTGTGCGACTGAACCGTTGCTTCCGTTATTCCTTTGTTCTGCACCACTGACGGAGCAGAACAACGAAACACACCAACGCAGGTGTGAACAGGGCCTTAGAGAGATAACTGAATACAGCAGCTGGCCATAAACTGAAATACACTGCAGGTACAGAAGACAAATGGTAGACCAATTAGAAATGTGATTTATTTTGCACAATACATACAAGGCAATTTAAAAAATACAGTGCAAAGGTGTACATAGCCTTTACGCAATCAGGAGGCATATTTTCAGATTCTGCTGGACTTCTCCCATATACCGGCGTTTCAGGCATCCTATTGGTCCACGGTGTCCTCAATGCCCACCCCATTTACTTCTTGTTTAGCCACAATGCCCGCACGCCACAGCAAGCTGACAGTGCCCGCCCTAATGGTATATACAGGGGTGATGGAGATTTTATACCGAGATAATGGTGGGCTGGTACATACACGGATAATGGTGGTTATATATGGGGATGATGGCTGGTATATACAGGGATGATGAGAGTCCCTTATATAACCCCCATTTTCCCTGTATATTACCCCCAAAAGGAGAGATCAGCAGCACATCGCAGTTCAAAACTCATGGAAAACTATTTTATGTTTCACCCATCCCACCCATCGCTGGATGTGGGTATACTAGGACACATGACTAATATGATAATATTTTAATATAGAATTGTACATCCTAGTATAATAGCTAAAGAAAATTAACTTATGAGGCTTAGAGTTAGTTATATGTCAAAATTTTGATCTAAGGTATGCGCACCGTGACGGGCGGTAGTCATGTAGACTGAACGCTTCCATGATTTGAATACGCTGTGACGTGGCACATTGGGCCACGTGAACGTGGTATACAGGTTACATCAACACTTTCATGACGTATCTTGTGGTTCGCGCTTGGGCATTGGAGATGAAAAAGACTGGAAGTCAACATGGCGTTCTGGGCCGGATGAAGAAGAAAAGAGAACATGAATGACTCCAATCTGAGAAGATGTCACCTGTGAGTCACTGAATTTCACTGCACTGTATTCACTTACACTACCCTTCAAAAGTTTAGGGTCACCCAGACAATTTTGTGTTTTCCATGGAAACTCACACTTATATTTATCAAATGAGTTGCAAAATGACTAGAACTTATACAAGGTTAGAAATAATGATTTTTATTTGAAATAATAATTTTCTCCTTCAAACTTTGTTTTAGTCAAGGAATGCTCCATTTGCAGCAATTACAGCATTGCAGACCTTTGGCATTCTAGCTGTTAATTTGCTGAGGTAATCGGGAGAAATTTCACCCCATGCTTCCAGAAGCCCCTCCCACAAGTTGGATTGGCTTGATGGGCACTTCTTGCGTACCATACGGTCAAGCTGCTCCCACAACAGCTCTATGGGGTTGAGATCTGGTGACTGCGCTGGCCACTCCATTACAGATAGAATACCAGCTGCCTGCTTCTTCCCTAAATAGTTCTTGCATAATTTGGAGGTGTGCTTTGGGTCATTGTCCTGTTGTAGGATGAAATTGGCTCCAATCAAGCGCTGTCCACAGGGTATGGCATGGTGTTGCAAAATGGAGTGATAGCCTTCCTTATTCAAAATCCCTTTTACCTTGTACAAATCTCCCACTTTACCAGCACCAAAGCAACCCCAGACCATCACATTACATCCACCATGCTTGACAGATGGCGTCAGGCACTCTTCCAGCATCTTTTCAGTTGTTCTGCGTCTCACAAATGTTCTTCTGTGTGATCCAAACACCTCAAACTTCGATTCGTCTGTCCATAACACTTTTTTCCAATCTTCCTCTGTCCAATGTCTGTGTGCTTTTGCCCATATTAATCTTTTCCTTTTATTAGCCAGTCTCAGATATGGCTTTTTCTTTGCCACTCTGCCCTGAAGGCCAGCATCCCGGAGTCGCCTCTTCACTGTAGACGTTGACACTGGCGTTTTGCGGGTACTATTTAATGAAGCTGCCAGTTGAGGACCTGTGAGGCGTCTATTTCTCAAACTAGAGACTCTAATGTACTTGTCTTGTTGCTCAGTTGTGCAGCGGGGCCTCCCACTTCTCTATCTACTCTGGTTAGAGCCTATTTGTGCTGTCCTCTGAAGGGAGTAGTACACGCCGTTGTAGGAAATCTGCAGTTTCTTGGCAATTTCTCGCAAGGAATAGCGTTAATTTCTAAGAACAAGAATAGACTGTCGAGTTTCACATGAAAGCTCTATTTTTCTAGCCATTTGGAGAGTTTAATCGAACCCACAAATGTAATGCTCCAGATTCTCAACTAGCTCAAAGGAAGGTCAGTTTTATGGCTCCTCTAAACAGCAAAACTGTTTACAGCGGTGCTAACATAATTGCACAAGGGTTTTCAAGTGTTTTCTAATCATCCATTAGCCTTCTAACACAGTTAGCAAACACAATGTACCATTAGAACACTGGAGTGATGGTTGCTGGAAATGGGCCTCTATACACCTATGTAGATATTGCATTAAAAACCAGACGTTTACAGCTAGAATAGTCATTTACCACATTAACAATGGATAGAGTGTATTTCTGATTAATTTAATGTTATCTTCATTGAAAAAAAACTGCTTTTCTTTCAAAAATAAGGAAATTTCTAAGTGACCCTAAACTTTTGAACGGTAGTGTATATGGTCTGCAGAATGCCTGTGTAGGACTGATATCTGTCACTATATGGTGGGAATATTGGTCTTTGTTTTACTACACACGTTTTTAGTACACAATTAAGAGTGTTCACATTATTTCTATATAGTGGAAGTGTAGACCCCCAAGAATTATTTCCTTTGGTGGGTCCAAGGTACCTCAGTCAGACACTGAGTGTACACATCCTTGCATTAAAATATTGTATTACTGTCTGTAGCCTTAGAGGAGAATTTATTAATCTTGCTAAGCCGGTTATCTGTGTCACGGACACAGGGTTTGTGAACCCACTAGGCAGCTCCGCCGTAGCGGGGAGGCAGCTGACCAGGTCACAGTCTAAGCAGAAGTAAATGGCAGACAGTAATGCTTGGGTACCTGTAATAGTCCTGGCGGGGGCTGTGGCTTCAGCACGGATGGAGGCAGGTGCGGCAAGTGGCGCCAGACGTGGCGGGCAGTATTCGATGAAGCGGTAGACACTTGACGTGGCAGATGACACTTGACGTGGCAGATGACACTTGACGTGGCAGATGGCACTTGACGTGGCAGATGGCACTTGACGTGGCAGAAGACACTTGACGTGGCAGATGGCACTTGACGTGGCAGATGGCACTTGAACGCGGGTAGGCACAGGAACAATACGGAATACAGGAACGGTAACAGGGCACGGGTAACAGCTGGAACGGGAGACACTAAGGGACCATTTGCGAGACAGACTGGGAAAGACTAACAACGCTCAGGCAAGGATTAAAAGGCCAGGGGCCTTCTTATAGACCAGGAAATCGTGGCAGTTGATGGTGATGACGATTTCCTAATTGCGCGCGCTGGCCCTTTAAGGCCGGGGGCGAGCGTGCGCGCGCACCCTACGGGACCCAGCCGAATGGAGCGGAAGTGAGCGCTGGCATCTCCTAGGAGGTCGACGGAGGCCAGCGCTCACAGATCCATGGCTGCGGGCGTCGGGAGGTGAGTAAACACCGATGGCCCGCGGCCAGGGGCGCTACAGTATCCCCCCTCTTACGCCCCCTCTTCTTGGGGCCAGAGTGAGAGAGGAACTTTTTAATAAGAGTAGGGGCGCTGAGGTTCTCTTCTCTTGGTATCTGCCTTTCGCTTCATGCGATCGACCGCCAGCAAAATAGAGGACCGGGTCTGTTGCCAGATTTGCAGGAAGTCCCCATATGCAGAGTCAGCAGCGGGTACCTGAGATGAAGTTGATACAGGAAGAGGAACTCTGGGATGTTGACTGTACACGATGTGAAACGGAGTGGAAGTGGTGGACTCACTTGTGTGGTTGTTGTATGAAAACTCGGCCCATGGAAGGAGCTGTACCCAGTTATCGTGCTGTGAAGAGATGAAGTGGCGGAGATAATTTTCCATGATCTGGTTGATCCTCTCAACTTGTCCATTGGACTGGGGGTGATAGGCAGAGGAAAAGTCCAAACTCACATCCAGGAGTTTACAGAGGGCTCTCCAGAATTTAGAGGTAAACTGAACCCCCTGGTCAGACACAATGTGAAGAGGCAAGCCATGCAAGCGGAAGATGTGCTGAATGAAGAGACTTGCCAGTCGAGCAGAGGGTAGGCCGGTCAGCGGGATAAAATATGCCATCTTAGAGAACCGGTCCACCACCACCCAGATGGAGTTGCATCCTGCTGAGAGAGCAAGGTCCGTGACGAAGTCCATAGCGATGTGCTGCCAGGGGGCACTGGGTACAGGCAGGGGTTGAAGCAGGCCGGCAGGCTTGCTGTGAGTCACTTTGTTAGAGGCACACACCGTGCAATAAGAGACAAAGTCCAGAACATCCTTAGGTAGCGTGGGCCACCAGAAGTGACGAGTGATCAGGTCTTGGGTTTTACGGACACCGGCGTGCCCAGCTAGTTTAGAACTGTGTCCCCAGCAGAGAATTCTTTTTCTGTCTGCCAACCGAACAAAAGTTCTCCCCGGAGGGATATTTCTAAGCTGCAGAGGATTGGCGGTGACAACGCAGGACGGGTCTGTGATCGTCTGAAGGGACTCCACCGTGTCTACCGTCTCAAATGATCTGGACAGGGCATCGGCCCTCACATTCTTGTCAGCGGGACGGTAGTGGAGCAGAAATTGGAAACGGGTGAAGAACAGTGACCACCTGGCTTGACGAGGATTCAGTCTTTGAGCGGACTGAAGGTAAGTAAGATTCTTCTGGTCGGTGAAGATCAGGATGGGGTGAGTAGCGCCCTCCAGAAGATGTCTCCACTCCTCCAGGGCCAATTTGATAGCCAGTAACTCCCGATCTCCAATGGAATAATTGCGCTCAGCAGAGGAAAACAGTCTTGAGTAGTAGCCACATACTACTGCCTTTCCTTTGGAGCTCCTCTGGAACAGAAGTGCGCCTGCACCAACAGAGGAAGCGTCCACTTCCAGTGAGAACTGCCGAGACACGTCAGGGTGATGGAGGATCGAAGCTGAAGTGAAGGCTTTCTTGAGGCTAATGAATGCGGACTCTGCCTCTGGAGTCCATACCTTGGCGTTCACACCCTTCTTGGTAAGGGTAGAGATGGGGGCCGTCAGAGAAGAAAAGTTCGGAATAAACTGCCGGTAGAAATTGGCGAAACCCAGGAACCACTGTATGGCCCTTAGGCCTTGAGGACGTGGCCATTCCAGGACAGACTTTAACTTCTCAGGGTCCATCTTAAGGCCTTGATCCGAGATGACATAGCCCAGGAAGGGCAAAGACCTCTTTTCAAAGGTGCATTTCTCTAACTTGGCATACAAGCGATTCTCTCTTAGTCGCAGAAGAACTTGACGAACATGCCTCCGATTGGTCATCAGATCTGGGGAGAAGATTAGAATATCATCGAGATAAACTACAACACACATATAGAGGAGATCTCGGAAGATGTCATTACTCCTGAAATACTGCGGGAGCGTTACACAGTCCGAAGGGCATTACTAGGTATTCGTAGTGCCCATCGCGGGTGTTAAATGCCGTCTTCCATTCGTCACGCCGTCGAATCCGGATTAGATTATAGGCCCCCTGCAGATCTAGCGTGGAAAAAATTTTGGCTCCTCGTATGTGATCAAACAGCTCGGAAATGAGTGGCAACAGGTATTTGTTCTTGACCGTGATCTGATTGAGACCACGGTAGTCAATGCAGGGTCGGAGAGATCCATCTCTCTTTTTAGCGAAGAAGAATCCTGCCCCGGCCGGGGAGGAAGATTTCCGAATAAAACCCCTCTCCAAGTTCTCCTTGATATAGGCTGACATCGATAAAGTCTCTGGCAAGGAGAGAGGATATACTCGTCCACGGGGAAGAGAAGCATTGGGAACCAGTTCAATGGGACAGTCATAATTCCGATGTGGAGGCAACGTCTCAGCCTCTCGTTTGCAAAAGACATCCGCAAAACTGGCATACTGAGAAGGTAGATCAGAGAGTGACTGAGGCAGAGGGGGCACAACAGAACGGACTTGTGACAGGCAATGGCTATGGCATCTGGAACCCCATTGAAGAACTTCTCCAGAACTCCAGTCGAGTGTCGGGGTGTGTAGACGGAGCCATGGCAGACCCAGCAGGATAGGATTGATAGCCTTGGGTAGTACCAGGAAGGAGATCTGTTCTGAGTCAAGAGCTCCGACCCGTAATGTCAACGGCTCAGTGATGAGCATGATCGGATCAGGAAAGGGTAGACCATTCACAGAAGCAACTGCCAGGGGTCTCTCCAGACGGACTGTGGGTAGTTGAAACCGATCCACTAGATCCTGGTGGATAAAATTAGCAGCCACTCCAGAGTCAAGATAGGCGGTGGAAGGATGTGATGTCTGTCCGGTGACGATGGCCACAGGTATCGATAATTTGGAAGAGGTTTTAACGTTTGGAGACGTTCCACCTAGAGTTGCCTCTCCAACCAACCCTAGGTACTGGAGTTTGCCGGTTTCTGTGGGCATTGGCGCACAAAATTACCCTTGAGGCCGCAATACATGCAAAGTCCAGAGGAGCGTCTGCGCTGCTTCTCCTGTTCAGATAACCGGACTGTCTACCTGCATGGGTTCCTCAGGTAGCGCACTAGGAGTGGACAATAGTGGTCTCTGGGCAGGGGGTGCTGGTCTGTGGGCCCGGCTCTCCTAACGAACCTCTTGAGAGCGCTCCCAGATTCTCATATCAACCCGGGTGGCTAACAGGATAAGGGCATCCAAGGTAGAAGGAAGGTCGCGGGCTGCCCGTTCGTCCTTGATGTGAGAGGACAGTCCCTGCCAGAAGGTCGCCACCAGTGCCTCATTATTCCATGCCAGCTCGGCTGCTAGGGTACGGAAGGAGATCGCATACTCCCCTACTGTGGAGCCTTCTTGCTTGAGGGTCAACAGAGTGGCTGCGGCAGAGGATGTTCGACCCGGCTCCTCGAACACGGTACGAAAGGACTGCAGGAACAAGGCTAGGTCCGAGGATACAGGTCCCTGTTGCTCCAAGATTGGGTTCGCCCATGCGAGGGCCTTGCCAGCGAGGAGGGAGATAATGAACGCTACTTTAGCCTCCTCGGAGGGGAAGAGATGAGGCCGTAGCCTAAAATGCACCGTGCATTGATTAAGAAATCCTCTGCATGCTCTGGGGTCACCGTCGTAGCGAGGAGGAAGAGGCAGAGGAACTGAGGAACCGGAACAAACAGGGGGAGCAACAGGCAGTGGCAACAGCCTCTGGAGGAAGAACCGGGGGTGGAACAGCGAGTAGATCCAGGCGGACCAGAATAGAATTCACCGCCTCAAGGAGTTGATCCTGACGAGTGCGTAGGTCATGCATCTCTGTCTGAATCTTCTGTACTGGGGTCTTGGGCTGACCAGCGGGTTCCATGGCCTGAGCGTACTGTCACGGACACTGGGTTTGTGGACCCACTAGGCCGCTCCGCCGTAGCGGGGAGGCAGCTGACCAGGTCACAGTCTATGTGAAAGTAAGATGGCAGACAGTAATGCTTAGGTACCTGAAATAGTCCGGGCGGTGGCTGTGGCTTCAGCACGGATGGAGGCAGGTGCGGAAAGTGGCGCCAGACGTGGCGGGCAGTATCCGATGAGCAGATGGCACTTGACGCGGCAGAAGACACTTGACGTGGCAGATGGCACTTGACGTGGCAGATGCCACTTGACATGGCAGTTGGCACTTGACGTGGCAGATGACACTTGAACACGGGTAGGCACAGGAACAATGCGGAATACAGGAATGGTAACAGGGCATGGGTAACAGCGGGAACGGGAGACACTAAGGGACCATTTGCGAGACAGACTGGGAAAGACTAACAACGCTCAGGCAAAGATCAGAAGGGCTGGGGCATTCTTATAGAGCAGGAAGTCATGTGGGTTAATGATCATTGTTTTCATCCATGGCTGCGGGCGTCGGGGGGTGAGTGAACCCGACGGCCCGCGGCCATGGGCGCTACACCAGGTCAACACCTTGAACTCTTTGTCATGTTCCTCACATCAGTCCTGAACAATTTTTGCAGTGTGGCGGGGGCATTATCCTGCTGTAAGACAGCACTGGCATTAGAGAATACCTTTACCATGAAGAGGTGGATTTGTCTGTAGCAATGTTTAGGTAGGTGGTCTGTGTCAAAAAACAGTATGGGAATATCAAAATAACCACCATAAGTTCCCCATAGAAAATTGTGCCATAATCTGTCAAATCAGATGAAATTCTAGTGTTGGGTCCCAGTGACTCCAACTGAGGGGCTTGCATTTAAAAAAAAAAAAAATCATTATTAGTTTTTAGCATTGGATAAAGCAAAGGAGAAACAACAGGAACCTCTCACAGGAACCTCTCAGAGAGCGGCGCTGTGCTCCGTATACTGCAGGAGCAGTAGTACAGCGAGTACATAGTGTACAGCGGGGCCGATCACATGACGAAGAGTCGTGTCGTCACCAAATAAGACTGTACAACTAGACTTCCGGTTCCTCATCAGCGCTATACAAATCTATGAAAATCTCAGAAACAGCACCAAGGCGGACGGGAATGTATATTAGCGAGTTTACTCACATGTAGCATCTATGGCCGCGGGCCGTCGGTTCCACTCACCTCCTGACGCCCACAGCCATGGATCTGTGAGCGCTGGTCCCCATCTCACTTCCGCTCCGGTCCGCCAGGGTGACGAATGGAAGATGGCATTTAACACCCGTCACGGGCACTATGAATACGTAGTGATGCCCTTCGGACTGTGTAACGCTCCTGCAGTGTTTCAGGAACTCGTTAATGATATCTTACGAGATCTCTATAGCTGTGTTGTTGTTTATCTCGATGATATTTTGATTTTCTCCCCAGATCCGACGACTCATCGCAGGCATGTCCGTCAAGTTCTACTACGATTAAGGGAGAATCATTTATACGCCAAGCTGGAGAAGTGCGTCTTTGAGAGGAGTTCTCTGCACTTCCTGGGCTACATCATATCGGATCAAGGTCTCAAGATGGATCCTGAGAAAGTGAGAGCTGTCCTGGAGTGGCCACGTCCTCAAGGTCTGAGGTCCATACAGCGTTTCCTGGGATTTGCCAATTTCTACCGGCAGTTTATCCCAAACATCTCATCACTGACATCTCCTATTTCCACCCTTACCAAGAACGGTGTGAACGCCAATGTGTGGACCCCAGAGGCAGAGTCCACATTTTTTAGTCTCAAAAAAGCCTTTACTTCTGCCTCGATCCTCTATCATCCTGACGTATATATACAGTTTTCTTTGGAGGTGGACGCCTCTTATGTTGGTGCAGGCGCACTTCTGTTCCAGAGGAGCCCCAAAGGAAAGGCAGTAGTATGTGGCTACTACTCAAGACTTTTTTTCTTCTGCAGAGCGCATTTACTCTGTTGGGGATCAGGAGCTACTGGCCATCAAATTGGCTCTGGAGAAGTAGAGCCATCTGCTGGAGGGCGCAGCTCACCCCATCCTAATCTACACCGACCACATGAACCTCACCTACCTTCAGTCCGCTCAACGACTAAATCCCTGTCACGCAGAGTGGCCGCTGACAGGAATGTGAGGGCCGATGCCCTGTCCAGGTCATTTGAAACGGATGACACGGTGGAGTCTCTTCAAACTATCATAGACCTGTCCTGCATTATCACTGCCAATCCTTTGCAGGTTAGAGACATCCCTCCGGGGAGGACTTTTGTTTGATTAGCAGGCAGGAGAAGAATTCTCCGATGGGGACACAGTTCTAAACTGGCTGGGCACCCTGGTGTTCGTAAAACCCGAGACCTGATTGCTCGTCACTTTTGGTGGCCCACGCTGCCCAAGGATGTTGTCGACTTTGTCTCTTCTTTCACGGTGTGTGCTTCTAACAAGGTTACTAACTCCAAGCCTGCCGGCCTCCATCAACCTGTGCCTATACCCAATGCCACCTTGCAGCACATTGTGATGGACTTTGTCACTGACCTTCCTCCCTCAGCAGGATGCAACACTGTCTGGGTGGTGGTGGACCGGTTCTCGAAGATGGCACATTTTATCCCGCTGACCGGCCTACCTTCTGTTCCCCGAATGGCGAATCTCTTCATCCAGCACATCTACCGCTTGCATGGCTTGCCCTTCACATTGTGTCCGATCGGGGGTTTCAGTTTACCTCGAGGTTCTGGAGGGCTCTCTGTAAACTCCTGGATGTGATATTGGACTTTTCCACAGCCTATCATCCCCAGTCCAATGGGAAAGTCGAGAGGATCAACCAGATCATGGAGAATTATCTCCGTCACTTCATTTCCTTACAGCATGATAACTGGGTACAGCTTCTTCCATGGGCCGAGTTCTCGTACAACAACCACACAAGCGAGTCCACCACTTCAACTCCGTTTTACATTGTATACGGTCAACATCCTAGAGTCCCTCTTCCAGTGTCTACTACTTCTCAGGTACCCGCTGCTGACTCTGTATTTGGGGACTTCCCGTAAATCTGGCAACAGACCCAGGTATGAAGCGAAAAGCGGATACAAGAAGAGAGCTGCCGCAGTATCTTCCAGGTACCAAAGTCTGGCTGTCCTCATGGAACATTCGTTTGAGGGTGCCTTCATACAAGTTTGCTCCCAGGTTTCTCGGTCCTTTTGAGATTCGGCAACAGATTAACCCTGTCTCCTATAAACTGCGGCTGCCTCCTACCATCAGAATCCCCAACTCCTTTCATGTGTCCCTCCTGAAACCAGTGGTCCTGAACTGCTACAGCAAGACTTCCTGTTCCACAACTGCTCCCAGCGGTTCTTCTGATGTGTTCGAGGTGAGGGAGATCCTGGACTGCAAGAGGGTAGGAGGAAGGACTTTCTATTTGGTGGACTAGAGAGGGTTTGGTCCTGAGGAGAGGTCCTGGGAGCCGGAGGAGAACCTTGATGGCTCTGCTCTTGTTAAGAAGTTCCTCTCTCGCTCTAGTCCCAAGAAGAGGGGGCGTAAGAGGGGGGGATACTGTAGCGTCCAGGGCCATCGGGTCCACTCACCTGACGCCCGCAGCCATGGATCTGTGAGCGCTGGTTCCCATCTCCTTCCCAGGAGACGCCAGCGCTCACTTCTGGTACGATCTGCTCTGTCCCGTAGGGTGCGCGCGCACGCTCGTGCCCGCTCTTAAAGGGCCAGCGCACGCACATGTAGGAAATCACCATCATCAACACACATGATTTCCTGGACTATAAGAAGGGCCCAACCCATCTGATCCTTGCCTGAGCATTGTTAGTATACCCCAAGTCTGTCTTTCAAATGGTCCCTTACTGTTTCCCGTTCCAGTTGTTCCCGTGCCCTGTTACCCGTTCCTGTATCCCGTACTGTCTTCTTGTTCCTGTGCCTACTAGTTGGAGTCGTGTCTACTGCACCTGTGTCATCCGCCACGTCCTGTGTTAAATACCTCCATCCGTGCCAGAGCTGCGGCCACTGTCTGGACTATCCGGTTACCCTTGTGCGGGACTATGTATTTCTGGGGTTCCCTGTTGTTTGGCCAGCTGCCTCGCTGCTATGGCGGTGCGGCCTGGTGGGTCCACATACCCACAAACCGTGACATCACATAATGCAGTGAGAACACTGCTAATAACTTTTAGTCCCCGCATAACCCCTTTAAGATGCATTGTGTACAAGCAGTGAATCCACCGCACCTGGCCACGTTTTAACCTCCTTATTCTCTCTCCTCCTCTTGTAGGTGTTGGTCCTGAGCCTGGTACTTGGAACCACCATGATTTTCTTAGTGACCCGTATCTACTAATGTCTGGGGACTGGTACGTCATTCTATTTTATCCTAATACTAGATGTATACTGTGATAATACATCACCTGTAGTGTTACTGTCAAATCTTCCCCCTGTACATGGACATAACTATAGCCCTAGTAGCCATAGAAGCTGCTATGGGGCTCTGATGCTGAGGGGGGCACCTTTGGTTGCCAAAACTTCATTAGTTTTTGTAAGGGAAGATCTGCTTTATAGCAGCATAACCCTTCAATGCTGCCTAGCCCCTTCCACGACAACCAACGTGTATATATACGGTGTAGGCCAGGAGGGAAGTATGGAGTGGTGTCACTGACTGAGGTCACTCCATAATTTGCTGGTGTTGGTTGTATGTTACAACTGAAAGTTCACTGCGACGAGCGAAATCGTAGATTACTACGATCCCACTCGTTTAACCCCTTAGATGCTGAGGTCAATAGTAACTGCGGTAACTAAGCCATTAGAAAGATGGGGGTGGCCATCTCTGACAGCCCATTGCCCCCCTGCGATTGCGGGGTGCCGATGGTTGTCATTGCAGCTTGGAGGACTAATGTAGGCCCTCAGGTCTGCCATCTTTGCACCCCTGGCAAGGCTTAATAAGAGCAGGTAAAGAACACGATATACTGCAATACATTAGTATTGCAGTATATCATGCAAGCGATCCAATGATTGCTGGTTTAAGTCCCCTAGAGGGCAAGTAAAGAAAGTAAAATACAGTTAAATTAAGTTTATATATATATATATATATATATATATATATATATATATATTTATATATAAAGTTAAAATATTTAAAGTTTAAAAAAAAGCAATGTAAAAAAAGTAAATTAACATAACTTGTATTGCCACGTCCGTAAAAGTCAGAGATATAACAGTATAACATTATTTAACCCACATGGTGAATGCATTAAAACAAACAAAAAATGTCAAGGGCAGAATCACTGTTTTTTGGTCATCTCATCTCCCACAAACAATGGAATAAAAGATGATCAAAAAGTCTCATGAACCAATAAAAACGACAGCTCGTGCCACAAAAAAACAAGCCCTCACACGGCTGCAGCGACGGAAAGAAAACAAAACGTATGGCTCTCAGATAATGGCGAAACAAAACCGCGCGGTGATCTCCATAAAAACTAAACCCAAAAAACAATGGAGAAATCTGCTTTTTTCCTATTTCACCCCACAAAGAAAGTTCTTTCAGTTTCCCATTTCATTAGTACAATAAATGGTGCCATGAAAAACTACAACTCGTCCTGCAAAAATCAAGCCCTCATATGGATATATCAACAGAAAAATAAAAAAGTTGTGGCTTTTGGAAGGTGAGGAGGAAAGAACAAAAATAAAAAAATTCAAAATGGCTGCGGCAGGAAGTGGTTAAGGTCTGATCCCCACAATTGTATTATGGCTCATTGCAGGAGGTGTATATTTAGGGCTTACTAACGGGATAGTATCTTGGCATTTGAGATCAGAAAAATAAAGTAATGGGGGCTCATTTTTTACTTTGCTAGAGCACGCCCTATGTATCTGCCTCTCACATATCCGTCTCATTTATATGCGAAGTTCTGCGGCATTTTCTATCACTATGTAGTTGGCTTTGTGAAATTTTATTTTTGTGCTGATTTGGGTTGAAAGCTAAAATTAAAAAGTTATTTTCAGTCAGTTGGTTTGGTGTAAATGTCTGTCACAATACGGCCCTCATCCAGTGTCATTTGTACATCCAGATAGTGCAGCTTAATGTCGCTGATTGTGACCCCCAGCGATCAGATTTAATCTGTGATGGAACTTGAGAAGTGTTGAATTCCCCTGCAGCGCCACTACAGGAGAAACTAAGCATTACACAGTGAAATCAATAAGAGACTTGTCCTTTCTTAACTTATAATTCCCCAATAGGGTATTTACAATGGGTTTCTTATACCAGACAACCTCTTTAGGTTATAAAGGATTCTTATTTACTCCAGAACCATCTAGTTTTAGAAAAATAAAGTTACATTTCCACCTCTCCATTGTGGTAATCTGTTACTAAGACTTTTACTTAGATGAATTGTGTGCTACAACATTTACTAAACAATTATAGAGAAACATTTACTAAACAAATATTAGAGATTTTCAGCTGCAATATGTAAATATAAAAAAATGTAATATATATTCATTTATTTATTTGGAGGCTTTCCTGCAGTGATTGGTATAATGCAGAGCAGGGGACCGTTTATGACATACCGTAAGCATTATGACATCACTGCAGGCAGTGATGTCATCAGAACAATGGAGGGTGTGGCATCTATAGCAGTGACATCACAATGGCGTGAAGTTCTAAGTACCCCAAGCGCGGTCACATCAGTGCCATATCTCGAGTTGATGCTGATGCTGAAACTTCACTTGGTTTTTCAAAGAGCGAATTTGTGCTACAAAGCGACTACTACATCATCTGTTCAGAGCACTTAAACACCAGTGCAACTTCTGAACATCGTGGTAGATTCCCTCTTATTTGAGGAATCCCGTTTTTCCATTGTTCCTGAATTTAAACATCAAGCCGCCTGCTACAAGGAACAATGAGTTACAGAGAACTCTTGCAGCTTGCAATAGACGAAAGTTCCCGGATAAATCAAGGTAAGTGGAACTTGTTATATCAGATACATTTAGGCTAGTTTCACACAAACGTGTCCGTTTTGCGTCCGCAAAAAATGCACCATTTTTCAGTTGCAAAAAGGGATGATTATTGGCTTTCGGACCAAGGGCGGCAGTATTTCTGAAACAGCGCAGTTTGTGAACTGTTCGCGTGCTGCTGTGGTGACAGTGTATCGTGAGTGGACAAATGGCACCATTGGGAATAACGGACATGGAAACTGCAGAGCACCACGTGCCATGTATTTGAGAGGTGAACGTTGGCTACCAGACGTGTGTCTAATACAACAGTTCAGCGAACCCGACTGCGTATGGGGCTCCGAACCCGACGGATGGTCACTGCTCCTATGTAACAAAGGTGCATCAGAGAAAATGGCTTCAATTTGCACGGCAGTATTGGTCTCAGAGCACCGATGATTGGCAAAGGGTTGTCTTCTCCCATAAATCACGTTTTCTGCTTCATCGAAAGGATGGACTTTACAACCATTGCTGGAAAAAGCTGGCGGCGACGTCAGCGTCTGGGGTATTTTTCCATGGTATTCTCTGGGCCACTCATCTTTATGGAAGGCTCTGAACCGATTTAGATATGAATCCATCGTTACAGATCACATCCACCATACATGCTGATTGTCTTCCCTGGAGCAAATGGAAACTTAAAGCAAGACAATGCGACATGACACACGACTATAAATGCCCGACAGTGGTTGGAAGAGCACGACCAAGACTTCCAAGTACTTCCCTGGCCCCCTATTTCTCCAGACTTGAACCCAATTGAGCATCTGTGGGACCACGCCAATCGTGTTGTTCGCTTTATGGATCCTCCCCCACGCACCCTCCAGTAAATGTGGGATGTATGGAGTCAGCGAGGCTCCACATATGAGACCACTGACCAGCACCTTATTGAGTCACTCCCAGCCCGTCTACTGCTGTCCGTGCTGCACACGCCGGTTACTCTGGATATTAGTAGTAGTTATAATAATGTGACTCGACTGTGTATATATTCATAGTATCAAAACGGTTGTCCAAGATTAGAAAAACATGGGAGCTTTCCTCTAGAAAGAAGGCCACGCGAGTCCATAGGAAATGTCTGGTATTGATCTTTTTTCACATTTTTTCTGTACATAATTAATATATGTTATACACATTGTTTCACATCTAGGCATTGCTGATGGAAGATTAAGATCTGGACATAGAAGGCGTCAGAGTGTGGAGCAGGATGAAGACCATGACAATGTCCCCGACAGGAGACGAAGACGTGGTCAAGTTCCACCGCGCCGTAGGTTGCAGCAAGAAGGAGCGGACAGAAGCCGGTCCCCATTACGACATGAGCCAATAGAACAGTCTGAAACGACAAGTGGCCGTCGTATTAATAGTGAGACCGAGCTCAGAATTCCTGGAGAATCCCAGCCTGGGTCTACTCCATCAACTACTCAGGAGAGATCCGAAAGGCTGGAGGAACCAACACAAGACCCCAGCACCAGTGAGCCGCTACCAAACCTGCAGCCGTCCAGAGAAGGAAGCAGATCTCCTCAGCAAACATCTAACAGGCTGGTGGAGCCAACACCAAGCACCAGTCAGCTGCTTCCCAACCAACAGTCGACAACAGAGACCACAGACAGCAGACCTGTGCAGAGAAGACAACGTCGGCGAGGCAGGAGAGGCAGGCAGATTGATAGACTCCCATCTCGAACCTTTACTGAAAACGAAGACATCCAGTCCTGCACTATATGCCTAGAGGACTATGAGATTGGAGAGCAAGTCACCGTTCTGCCATGTTCTCACATATTCCATCTGCCTTGTATTGCACATTGGATCCCGACAAATCCATGCTGTCCCTTGTGCCGCGTCCATGCCTTTCAAAGAAAGAGGAGGAGATAAGTACCAACAGCTGTGGTACAGAAGAAACACCAGCAGTACAGGTATGATCACTGACATCTATAGTATTTTTGTGAAATCATGGCTGGAGCTTCGGCACCAGTATATTGCTGAGTGATTATCGTCTGGTCTGATTATTTTTTGTTTTGTCTACAGTACCACCTAGTCTTCTTCATCATCTTCACCTTGGACGCCAGAATCTCAATCTGCACAGAGACCTAATAATAAAAGATCCCTGATGCCGTTTCCCAGAATCCATTTATGTGATACTGGAATTTCCCTTCGGGGATTAATAAAGTTATCTTATCTTATTTTATGCCTGGGACTCCCTTCTATCTTGGATATTTCATATTCCATCTCGGTTGGATTGGCGTTTCGACTACTACTACATTTTGGCCTAAGACTTACATTACGCCTTAAAACTGGTGAGAATGGTGGCGTTCCCATGTTTACATAGGAGCAATGTAGGCCCCAAGATTACAATATTTAGGGTGATTGATATATATTGTAAAAATAAAAAGCACAGAAAAATTACTCTTTTTTTAGGGTATGTTCACAAAAGAAGTGCAAGTCACTTCTTGGGCCACTTTTGGAGCCGTTTTTCCTAGACAATATTGAAAACAGCTCCAAAAACGGCCGTAAATAAACGCTGAAAACCTTGAAAACAGCTCTGTATTTTCAGATATTTTTGAGTTTGCGTGTGAACATACCCTAATTTCCATCAATGTACAAATGAATAGAAATGAATTACTAACATATACACCATCCAGACATAACATTAAAACCACCTGCCTTGTGTAGTCCTCCTCGTGCTGCCATAATAGCTCTGACCCTTTGGGACATGGATTTCAGAAGATCTTTAAAAGTGTCCTGTGGTATCTGGCACCAAGACGTTAGCAGATCCTTTAACCCCTTCCTGCTCCTTGACGTTCTATTCCATCATGTTATGGCAACAGGAGGCCTAACAATGGCCTCCGGGTTTGTCATCTACGGAAGCCTAGTTTGTCCTGCCTTAGGTTTGCTGTCAGTGAGTAACTGACAGCACTTTTACACTGCACTACGCATGTAGTGCAGTGTATTAGAATAGCGATCAGGGATTCCTGACTTCAAGTCACCTAGATAGACAAAAAAAAAACAGTTGTATAAAAAACCTTTTTTCAATATTAAGTCCTTTATTTAAAAAAACAAATTGTTAATTAATAACTATTTTGTGTGGTATAACCATCTGCCTTACACCACATTTTCTGTAATTTTTTCTGTTTTTCACTGAATGTATCAACCAAATTTTACCACTAACATAAAGTTCAATGTGTCACCAGAAAACAGTCTCAGAATCACTTGGATAAATAAAGGCATTCCAAAGTTATTACCACATAAAGTGACACATGTCAGATTAGACAAATGGGCTCTGAGCCTTAAAGGGAATGTGTTGCCAGCAAAACATGTATTTTTTTTTTTTAGATAAACAATTAGTGCATAGGTGATTAAACATTGTTGTAATTTTTTTTATTTTTTTCACGAGTCAGGAAATATTATAAATTAGATTCTAATTTATAATATTTCCCATTGCTGGTCACTAAATGGAGCCATTCCCAAAATTGCAGCATTGCATGTGGTAAAGCAACCACATTGCTTTTTGCTGCAAAATTGGGAAAAACTCACTCGCTCTAGTGAGCTCTCAGAATCCCCCCCCCCTTTATCCTGGCTAGTGCCGGGAGAAATGAGGGGTTTGAACGGTCTAACCTCCTACACTGTGTGTCACCATTTTTTGCGCTAACACACAGTGTAGTAGGTTTACATACAGTAGTAAACACACACTAAAACACGTACATACACAGAAATCACTTACCTGCTCCAGTCGCCGCCGCTCCCTCCGGTCCGTCCTCTCCGTCTGCTGCCGCTGCTCCATGTGCACAAGTCCGGAAGCCGCGACCGGAACTAGTAATCTTACTGTCCGGCCGCGACTTCCGGTCCACAGTAAAATGGCGCCGGACGGCGCGCATTTCAATTTGGACTGTGTGGGAGCGGCGCATGCGCCGTTCACACAGACGGCGTACACCATAGTGACTGCGAACGGGCCCCGTTCGCAGTCCCTATGGGACTGGAGCTGCCGTATATTACATGTCTGTATGTGTCGTTAATCGGCACATACAGAAATGGAGTAAAAAATGGCAGCCCCCATAGGGAAGAAAAAGTGTAAAAATAAAAAAAAGTGAAACACAAACACACAAATAAATATAAAAGTTTTTAATAAAAGACTAAAATCAAACTGATGTTAGAAATTTTTTTTTTGGTGACACTGTTCCTTTAAGGCCCAACCTAGGCTTCGTCATTAAGGGGTTAAGTCCTGTAAATTGTGAGTAGGGGTCTCCATGGATTGGATTTGTTTTTCCAGCACATCTCACAGATGATCGATTGAATTAAGAATATGGAGGCCAGGTCAACACCTTGAACTCTTTGTCATGTTCCTCACATCAGTCCTGAACGATTTTTGCAGTGTGGCGGGGGCATTATCCTGCTGTAAGACAGCACTGGCATTAGAGAATACCTTTACCATGAAGAGGTGGATTTGTCTGTAGCAATGTTTAGGTAGGTGGTCTGTGTCAAAAAACAGTATGGGAATATCAAAATAACCACCATAAGTTCCCCATAGAAAATTGTGCCATAATCTGTCAAATCAGATGAAATTCTAGTGTTGGGTCCCAGTGACTCCAACTGAGGGGCTTGCATTTATAAAAAAAAAAAAATCATTATTAGTTTTTAGCATTGGATTAAGCAAAGGAGAAACAACAGGAACCTCTCAGAGGAACCTCTCAGAGAGCGGCGCTGTGCTCCGTATACTGCAGGAGCAGTAGTACAGCGAGTACATAGAGTACAGCGGGGCCGATCACATGACGAAGAGTCGTGTCGTCACCAAAGAAGACTGTACAACTAGACTTCCGGTTCCTCATCAGCGCTATACAAATCTATGAAAATCTCAGAAACAGCACCAAGGGGGACGGGAATGTATATTAGCGAGTTTACTCACATGTAGCATCTATGGCCGCGGGCCGTCGGTTCCACTCACCTCCTGACGCCCACAGCCATGGATCTGTGAGCGCTGGTCCCCATCTCACTTCCGCTCCGGTCCACCAGGGTGACGAATGGAAGACGGCATTTAACACCCGTGACGGGCACTATGAATACGTAGTGATGCCCTTCGGACTGTGTAACGCTCCTGCAGTGTTTCAGGAACTCGTTAATGATATCTTCCGAGATCTCCTCTATATCTGTGTTGTTGTTTATCTCGATGATATTTTGATTTTCTCCCCAGATCCGACGACTCATCGGAGGCATGTCCGTCAAGTTCTACTACGATTAAGGGAGAATCATTTATAGCCAAGCTGGAGAAGTGCGTCTTTGAGAGGAGTTCTCTGCACTTCCTGGGCTACATCATATCGGATCAAGGTCTCAAGATGGATCCTGAGAAAGTGAGAGCTGTCCTGGAGTGGCCACGTCCTCAAGGTCTGAGGTCCATACAGCGTTTCCTGGGATTTGCCAATTTCTACCGGCAGTTTATCCCAAACGTCTCATCACTGACATCTCCTATTTCCAGCCTTACCAAGAACGGTGTGAACGCCAAGGTGTGGACCCCAGAGGCAGAGTCCACATTTTTTAGTCTCAAAAAAGCCTTTACTTCTGCCTCGATCCTCTATCATCCTGACGTATATATACAGTTTTCTTTGGAGGTGGACGCCTCTTATGTTGGTGCAGGCGCACTTCTGTTCTAGAGGAGCCCCAAAGGAAAGGCAGTAGTATGTGGCTACTACTCAAGACTTTTTTCTTCTGCAGAGCGCATTTACTCTGCTGGGGATCAGAATCTACTGGCCATCAAATTGGCTCTGGAGAAGTGGAGACATCTGCTGGAGGGCGCAGCTCACCCCATCCTAATCTACACCGACCACATGAACCTCACCTACCTTCAGTCCGCTCAACGACTAAATCCCTGTCAAGCCAGGTGGCCGCTGTTCTTCACCCGTTTACAATTTGTGCTCCACTACCGTCCCGCTGACAAGAATGTGAGGGCCGATGCCCTGTCCAGGTCATTTGAAACGAATAACACGGTGGAGTCTCTTCAAACTATCATAGACCCGTCCTGCATTATCACTGCCAATCCTTTGCAGGTTAGAAACATCCCTCCGGGGAGGACTTTTGTTCGATTAGCAGGCAGGAGAAGAATTCTCCGATGGGGACACAGTTCTAAACTGGCTGGGCACCCTGGTGTTCGTAAAACCCGAGACCTGATTGCTCGTCACTTTTGGTGGCCCACGCTGCCCAAGGATGTTGTGGACTTTGTCTCTTCTTGCACGGTGTGTGCTTCTAACAAGGTTACTAACTCCAAGCCTGCCGGCCTCCATCAACCTGTGCCTATACCCAATGCCACCTTGCAGCACATTGTGATGGACTTTGTCACTGACCTTCCTCCCTCAGCAGGATGCAACACTGTCTGGGTGGTGGTGGACCGGTTCTCGAAGATGGCACAATTTATCCCGCTGACCGGCCTACCTTCTGTTCCCCGAATGGCGAATCTCTTCATCCAGCACATCTACCGCTTGCATGGCTTGCCATTCACATTGTGTCCAATCGGGGGTTTCAGTTTACCTCGAGGTTCTGGGCTCTCTGTAAACTCCTGGATGTGATATTGGACTTTTCCACAGCCTATCACCCCCGGTCCAATGGGCAAGTCGAGAGGATCAACCAGATCATGGAGAATTATCTCCGTCACTTCATTTCCTTACAGCATGATAACTGGGTACAGCTTCTTCCATGGGCCGAGTTCTCGTACAACAACCACACAAGCGAGTCCACCACTTCCACTCCGTTTTACATTGTATACGGTCAACATCCTAGAGTCCCTCTTCCAGTGTCTACTACTTCTCAGGTACCCGCTGCTGACTCTGCATTTGGGGACTTCCTGTAAATTTGGCAACAGATCCGGGCATGAAGCGAAAAGCGGATGCAAGAAGAGAGCCGCCGCAGTATCTTCCAGGTACCAAAGTCTGGTTGTCCTCATGGAACATTCGTTTGAGGGTGCCTTCATACAAGTTTGCTCCCAGGTTTCTCGGTCCTTTTGAGATTCGGCAACAGATTAACCCTGTCTCCTATAAACTGCGGCTGCCTCCTACCCTCAGAATCCCCAACTCCTTTCATGTGTCCCTCCTGAAACCAGTGGTCCTGAACTGCTACAGCAAGACTTCCTGTTCCACAACTGCTCCCAGCGGTTCTTCTGATGTGTTTGAGGTGAGGGAGATCCTGGACTGCAATAGGGTAGGAGGAAGGACTTTCTATTTGGTGGACTGGAGAGGCTTTAGTCCTGAGTAGAGGTCCTGGGAGCCGGAGGAGAACCTTGATGCCTCTGCTCTTGTTAAGAAGTTCCTCTTGCTCTAGTCCCAAGAAGAGGGGGCGTAAGAGGGGGGAATACTGTAGCGTCCAGGGCCATCGGGTCCACTCACCTGACGCCCGCAGCCATGGATCTGTGAGCGCTGGTTCCCATCTCCTTCCCAGGAGACGCCAGCGCTCACTTCTGCTACGATCTGCTCTGTCCCGTAGGGTGCGCGCGCACGCTCGTGCCCTCTCTTAAAGGGCCAGCTCACGCACATGTAGGAAATCACCATCATCAACACACATGATTTCCTGGACTATAAGAAGGGCCCAACCCATCTGATCCTTGCCTGAGCATTGTTAGTATACCCCAAGTCTGTCTTTCACTTCAGAGACTGTGCACGCGTGATCGGGTGCACACAGCTCTATGCCCTGGCTGTTGCTAACAGCCATGGGCACTGGGCAGAATGTCAGGGGTCAATCTTTTGGCCCCTGAACATGTGATCGCTGTGACAACCAATCACAGCGATCACATGCATTTCTGCATAGAAAACAGTGTGCACTCGATCGCGTGCACACAGCCCTGTGCCCACGCTGTTACCAACAGCTCTGGGCACTGGGCAGAGTATCCGGGACCAATCTGATGGTCCCTGAACATGTGGTCACTGTGAAAACCTATCACAGCGACCACATTTGTTTTATTTTGACTTTTCTGGCAGTAAATCTCCTGCCTCTTTTCTTCTCCTCAAACATTGTTTCAGTTTGAGGAGAAGAAGAGACTCGGGAGAATTGCTGCCAGAAGAATACTGTGAAAAAAAAATACAGTTACACTCATAAAACATTCTCTGTATAGATAGATTTCTATCTATCTATACAATCTATCTATCCATCTATCTTTTTTTCTATCTACCTTTCTTTTATTCTATTAGAATAGGCAGGTAGGGAGTATATAATTATATATATATCCACATATATATATAATATATATAGCAATAGCGGTTTATTTTTTTGTTAGCGGTAGTGTAGATATATATAGCAGTTAGTTTGTGTGTTTTATAAAAAAAATAAAAAAAAATTTGTTTCGTTAGTGTTAGTGTTAGTTACGTTATTCGTTATGGCGAGGAAGTTGTTTAGCGCCGAGGAGGCATACGCCATGCTGTGGTCTGAGTCGGAGACCGCATCAGAGATGGCGTCCGAGATGGAACCTGTTTTAGGTAGTGACGATGACAGCGTCACTTCAGGTTCATCTTCAGGGGACGTTGTCCCTGATGCAGTTGAAACTGCAGAACATGAAAGCGCAGGGCCAAGTAGCGCTAAGTCAGATTGTCCACGAAACAAATTTATATGCCACTCAATATATAAGGCAGATTTATTTTTTTCTATCTATCTATACAATCTATCTATCTATCTATCTATCTATCTATCTATCTATCTATCTATCTATCTATCTATCTATCTATCTATCTATCTATCTATCTATCTATCTATCTATCTTATCTATCTATCTATCTATCTATCTATCTATCTATCTATCTATCTATCTATCTATCTATCTATCTATCTATCTATCTATCCATCTATCTTTTTTTCTATCTATCTATCTACCTTTCTTTCTTTTATTCTATTAGAATAGGCAGGTAGGGAGTATATAATTATATATATATATCCACATATATATAATATATATAGCAATAGCGGTTTATTTTTTTGTTAGCGGTAGTGTAGATATATATAGCAGTTAGTTTGTGTGTTTTATAAAAAAAATAAAAAATAATTTGTTTAGTTAGTGTTAGTGTTAGTTACGTTATGGCGAGGAAGTTGTTTAGCGCCGAGGAGGCATACGCCATGCTGTGGTCTGAGTCGGAGACCGCATCAGAGATGGCGTCCGAGATGGAACCTGTTTTAGGCAGTGACGATGACAGCGTCACTTCAGGTTCATCTTCAGGGGACGTTGTCCCTGATGCAGTTGAAACTGCAGAACATGAAAGCGCAGGGCCAAGTAGCGCTGTAGCATGGGACAGCCTTGTCCCTCCAGTCCAGGCTCTTGTATGGGCACCTGCCCCATCTTTTGGGCCTAGAATCCATGGATTTACTGCCACTCCTGGCATAACCGTGGACAATACAAATTTTGTCCAAATGGATTACTTCCATTTATTTATAACGGACGACATCCTAAATCAGATTGTCCACGAAACAAATTTATATGCCACTCAATATATAAGCCAGAAACCTTCATCCACCCATTCCAGAGATTGGACGCCAACCAATTTGCAGGAATTAAAAAAATTTTTTGGGGCTCACCCTAAATATGGGTATTGTCAAAAAGCCCTCCATTAGGTCTTACTGGTCAACAAGACCCGCCCAAGCCACCCCAGTGTATTCTGCAGTAATGCCCAGGTCTCGTTATGAGACAATAATGAGGTTCCTCCACTTCAATGACAACGCACAGGCCCCCCCAAGTACCGATGCAAACCGGGATCGGTTGTTCAAAATAAGACCGCTAATAAATTCCCTGAATAATTTATTTCTGCAACTCTACACCCCTGAGCAGAATGTAAGTGTGGACGAATCCCTCCTCAACTTTCATGGCAGACTTAGCTTTCGCCAATATCTACCTTCCAAAAGGGCAAGATATGGCGTTAAGCTCTACAAACTGTGTGAAAGCGGGTCAGGATATACCACCGCCTTCAGGATTTATGAAGGGCGGGACCGCACAATAAATGTTCCTGGATGCCCCCCTGATCTTTCCACCAGCAGTAAGATCGTGTGGGAGATAATGCAGCCTCTGCTTCACCAGGGGTACCACCTGTACTGTGATAATTTTTATTCCAGTGTGCCCGTTTAGGCATTTACATGCTGCAAGGACTGGGGCATGTGGTACCATGCGCAAAAACAGAATTGGTTTTCCACAGCAATTAGTGGGGAAGCGCATGGTAAAGGGGGACTCCTATTCTTATGCATCCGAGGAATTGCTGGCGGTCAAGTTCAGGGATCGCAAAGATGTGTATGTGCGAAGCACGATTCATACCGCAGGAACAGTGGCAGTGAGGGAAAGAGGGGCAACATCGGACAAGCACAAACCAGTGATCGGGTCCGAATATAACAAGTACATGGGGGGGTGGATTTAAGCGACCAGGTTTTACAGCCCTATTTAGTAAAACGCCAAACTAAAACCTGGTACAAAAAAGTGGCCATTTATCTGTTACAGGTGGCAAATCCACAACTCATCTGCGCTCTACAAAAAAAACAGAGGCAGAGACACATACCTGGATTTCCAGGAAAAAATTATTGAAGGCCTCATATTTGATGTTCAGGACACCCGAGAATGCCCCCAGTCTGAGGATGTCACGCGACAGACTGAAAGACACTTCATCAGTCGGATTCCCCCAACACCAACCAGAAGCAACCCCCAGAAAAAGTGCCGCGTCTGCAGAAAAGACGGGCACCGCAAAGATTCCCGATATTTCTGTCCCTCATGTCCCTCACAACCAGGCCTGTGCATTGAGCCATGTTTTAAAAAATACCCCACTGTTCTGCATTATTAGATTTTAGTTAATTCGTTGAAAATATATTTGCCCTACATTACGTTTTTATTTTTCCCCTGATTTTACTCCAAGGGTGGGGGAGGGAATGGGTGCGGGGTGGATGTCATGTTTGATGTTCTCTAAAGTTCATCTGCTGGAGAGCTCCATTTGCATAAACCTGCAATTTCTTATTTTAGAAAACCCCAAAAAATAAATTCCCATTATACCCCTAGATGAATATTTTGGGATTTCTGCTTCAAGAGCAGATATTTTGGACGTGTTATAGAAACTCTGTTGAGTTTTGTAAAACCAGCTTTGAAAAAAAGTGATTTGTGAAATAAGCTTCTTCTATCGTCCGCCCTCCTACATCTCTATGTGATAATAAGGCCCACATATTTGGTATCCCCATGCACGGGAGAAGTGGAACAATGTGAAAGGAGATTAATTTTGTCCGTGGTCCATACCGTGTGTGAAAAATGCTGGTATAAACTGACGCAATTGCTAAATTCTTGCATTTTTTTCCAATTTTGCCCACTTTAGAGAAAGAAATAAAAATGATATATACTGACAAATGCCACTAAAACAAAGCCCTATCTGTCCTTTAAAAAGAGTGTAAAATTCAAAGATGAACTTTATTCACCTGCAGAGTTATAGTCATCTAAAGAAGCGCAAAGCAAAATTGTTACATTTGCTCTGGTCATTTAGCTGTAAAACAGCCTAGTCCTTAACCGGTTAAAGGTCTGTGTCCATACATACTGACAGTTTCCAATCATCGCTGACAGTATAAGACTGTGTTAGAACATGTCACGATCTGTGGGTATGTGGACCCGCTATGCCGCACCGCCATAGTGGAGTTGTAGCTGGCCAAACAACAGTTTACCATGTCTATACAAAATCCAAGCCAGGGGAACCTGCAATAATCACCTATTGGTACATTCAGGAAAGTTGATGTCAACCTATATGTATAGTTATAGAATCGTAAACCATAAAGGGACAAAAACATATATAAAGCAAGTATATCTTGGTGTATTGACCCCGATATTTGAGCAAGAAAAACCTACAAGGTATGGGGTACAATTAACACACAGTAGTCTCATATAGAAAAATACAATCTTTATTCAAAATACATAAACAATAAAAATGAGTCATGCAAAGCATGAACAGGACGTCCCTCTGTGCAGAGAGCAAAATGTAAGCACTTGGTAACCGGCATGGGTATTGAGAGATACAATCCAACACTCAAAGTACTGGATGTCAGGTGCACATGTCACAATGATCCAGCTGATCAGCATGTGAACGGCAGTACAGCAATCATATATATGCAGGTGACTGGGTATAATGGTCAGTGCGTAGTAACAGAACATAGACAAGCAAGATCAAGAGATGAGTAAACAAGTAACCTACCCATGTGGCTCACTTAGAACAACCAGAGACGTCACATCCCACGCGCGTTTCGGCAAAATGCCTTCGTCCGGGGGTGGCGTCTCTCCAGTGGGACCCTCCATTTACATGCACAGCATCCAATCAGGCATGATAGGGGCGTTACTCATCCAGGCAATGTGTTAGCTCGTACTGGTGTCATGCGCCAGGTCTAAATATGGCCGACGGCACACTCCTGGCCACGCGCCATCCAGGCGGGCGGGGGATCGATGACGGCTGACGTCGCGAAGCCCCGCCCACCGGGATATAGACGCACGAGCCACGAGATAGCCCAGTCACTCCCCCTGGCGTAAGCGCACAGCTGTACATGCCTGGATATATAGGTGGGTATGGATACAGATTAGCCTGACTGGACGATGTCGCAACAAAAGACATAGTATTGATTTATACATTGGATGAAGTACCAAACTGACAGTATGGCGATGGCGTTATGAACTATAATTCTATCATCGGTCATGGTTATATGTCAAGCACATCATTGAGAAATAAATGCATAAAAATAAATAGATTAAAAATGTATTTATATTATGTATGATGGTGATATGAAATAAAGTGACCCGAAATTGGTAAAACATTATATGTTGTATGTTTTTATGTGTGATAAAAAAGTGAGTAGAACCTATGTATAAAATTGGTTATGTGAATTCATATAGTATAAGTGTACACAAAACTATGTATATACACAAAAATATAACTATATATCATGAAAAATAAAAAATCTATAGATATTAAGTGACATGTATAGATATGCATATTTAGACATATAAATAAATATGCAAGTGCAAAAACGAATAAAAATATAAATAGAAGAGAAATGACATTAGTGAAGAAAAAAGTATACGTACATGGTACAGAAAGATATTCCAAACATGACTGTGTGTGTGAATAAAAGGTGAAAAGCGTGTAACCAATGTGGAAACAAAGAATAATAGAAATATATACAACAGATGCATAAAATATACGCATGTATAAGCTATATATAATAAAAATGCTCATAAAATACATTTAGTGCATTTAATCAAATAAATGTATATTTCTGTGCAATCATATAACCAAAATGGATCAATATGCATATTATTGTTATATGAGTCATTATTCGCTATATTAGCCACATGTCTTCATAGAAATATTCCTACTTCCGAGGTCACCCAATAAAGTAGCGACACAACTATCTGTAGAGAAACTGAAAAATGGAGGGCAAATTAATAACAATACAAATTAAAATAAAATATATACAACGTACATTTATGTTATAAAGAGTGACCCACTGGAGGTCAATGGTCAGAGAAATGGAGCAAAATTCACATTTTCATTTAGTCCAAGTGGACGCAGAGTCCCCAGAGTCCAGATCCACTTTGATTCACACTGAGCCAGTTTTTTTGATATATCGCCTTTACGAATATTTGGTTCGATGCAATCAATGCCCCTAACTTTCAATTTCGTCGGGTCACATGCATGGTGTGTCTTAAAGTGTCTGGCTACAGCTTTTAAAGTTTCTAATTTTTCAATGGCCCCCGCTCCCATGATGTCTCTTACATGTTCTCTAACCCGGATCTTAAATTCTCTGGAGGTGAGACCAATATATATTTTGGGGCATGGCATGTAGCATAGTAAACTACTGCTTTTGTTGAACACGAAATTGAATGCGTAATAGTAAAGGTTTTCTTACCTGCTGAATCAGAAAAAGAGGTCGCCCTCTCAATGTTGGGGCACGCAACACAACTTCCACATGCTCTAAGAGCCCCATTTTGGGCCCCTAGTACCAAATGGGAACTTCAAGTCATTACGTTGATAGCAGCTCTTGACAAGATAGTCTTTGAGGTTTTGTGATCGTCTCGCAGAGATACTTGGGTACTTGGTGATATATTTTTCTATTGTGGGGTCTGTGAGTAAAATGGGCCAAAATAGTTTAATTATTCCCTTCATTTGAAACCAGCGTGATTGGTAGTTTGTTGTAAATCTTACCTGTACTTCAGACTGGCTTTTCGGTTTAGGGAATAAAAGATTCTCTCTCGGAGTACTTTTGGCACGATAGTACGCTTTTTTGATCAATCTTTTGCTATATCCGCGGGCCAGAAAACGATTAGTGAGGTCATAGGCTTGTTTTTCAAAGACCTCAGTAGAGGAACAAATCCTTCTGATCCTCAAGAATTGGCCTGTTGGTACTGCCCGTATAGTCTGTTTGGGGTGAGAAGAAGAAGCATGAAGAAAAGAGTTTACCGCAGTGGTTTTACGGAATACATCAGTTTGGAGGAAACCATTAGAGTCCCGTAATAGTTTAATGTCCAAAAATTCTGCTTGATGTTTATCAGAATCATAGGTTAACTTGATATTGAAGTCATTTTTGTTCAAGTCATGTATAAAAGTCGCAAGTGATGCCGGCGTATCTTTCCAGATGAGCAGGATGTCATCAATATACCGGGCCCAAAATATGACCTGGTCCATTGAGACACCCTGCCCACCCTGGAAAAGATCCCTCTCCCACAGCCCGAGGAACAAATTGGCATATGAGGGTGCACAGGCCGCCCCCATTGCCGTTCCCTGGAGCCGGTAAAAATGAAAAAGTTGTGAATAAGGGCGAATTCAAGTAAGGTAAGTATAAACTTAGAGAAATTAGTTTCCATGTTTCCTGTGTTGAGAAAGAATTCAGCTGCTTTGAGTACGTCAGCATGACGTATACTGGTGTATAGCGACTCAACGTCGCAAAGTGACTAACAACATATCATCCTCTATATTGATTCTGTCAACCCATTGCAGAAGATCTGCTGTGTCTCGTACGTATGATGGTAAGCACTCGACAAATCCCTTTAAATTATAGTCAATAAATTTACAGGTTTTTTCTGTCATATTACCCCTACCTGATATGATGGGCCTTCCTGGAGGAATCTTAGAGTCTTTATGGACTTTAGGTAGTAAGTAGAGGGTTTGGATTGTCGGTTCAACTGGTGTAAGTGCGTCGTAAAGCTCCTTTGTGATGGTGTTGTCAAATAGGGCTTTATTCAATATTTTTAGAGAAAATACAGAGAGACCTACAAAACTATTATAATCCCCAGACCTCCCTAAACAAAAACAGACCCCTAAATAAATACAGACCCTAGACCAAACCCCTAAATAATTACAGAACCCAGACCAGACCCCTAAATAAATACAGACCAAAGATTAGAGCACTAAATGAATAGACCCCAGACCAGACCCCTAAATAAATACAGACCCCAGATCAGACCCCTAAATAAATGCAGACCCCAGACCAGACCCCTAAATAAATACAGACCCCAGATCAGACCCCTAAATAAATGCAGACCCCAGACCAGACCCCTAAATAAATACAGACCCCAGACTAGACCCCTAAATAAATACAGACCCCAGAACAGACCCCTAAATCCATGCAAATCACAAACCAGACCCCTAAATAATTACAGACCCCTAAATAAATACAGACCCCAGACCGGAACCCTAAATAAATACAGACCCCAGACTAGACCCCTAAATAAATGCAGACCCCAGACCGGACCCCTAAATAAATACAGACCCCAGACTAGACCCCTTAATAAATACAGACCCCAGACACCCAAATTAATGCAGAACCCAGACCGGACCCCTAAATAAATACAGACCCCAGACTAGACCCCTAAATAAATGCAGACCCCAGACCAGACCCCTAAATAAATACAGACCACAGACCAGACCCCTAAATGAATGCAGACCACAGACCAGACCCCTAAATATTTACAGACCCCAGACCAGACACCTAAATCAATGCCGACCACAGACCAGACCCCTAAATAAATACAGATACAAGACTAGACCTCTAAATGAATACAGACCCCAGACCAGACCCCTAAATAAATACAGAACCCAGACCAGACCCCTAAATAAATACAGACACCAGACCAGACCCCTAAATCAATGCAGACCACAGACCGGACCCCTAAATAAATACAGACCCCAGACCAGACCCCTAAATAAATACAGACCCCAGATCAGACCCCTAAATAAATGCAGACCCCAGACCAGACCCCTAAATAAATACAGACCCCAGACTAGACCCCTAAATAAATACAGACACCAGAACAGACCCCTAAATCCATGCAAATCACAAACCAGACCCCTAAATAATTACAGACCCCAGATCAGACCCCTAAATAAATACAGACCCCAGACCGGAACCCTAAATAAATACAGACCCCAGACTAGACCCCTAAATAAATGCAGACCCCAGACCGGACCCCTAAATAAATACAGACCCCAGACTAGACCCCTAAATAAATGCAGACCCCAGACCAGACCCCTAAATAAATACAGACCACAGACCAGACCCCTAAATGAATGCAGACCACAGACCAGACCCCTAAATATTTACAGACCCCAGACCAGACACCTAAATCAATGCCGACCACAGACCAGACCCCTAAATAAATACAGATACAAGACTAGACCTCTAAATGAATACAGACCCCAGACCAGACCCCTAAATAAATACAGAACCCAGACCAGACCCCTAAATAAATACAGACACCAGACCAGACCCCTAAATCAATGCAGACCACAGACCGGACCCCTAAATAAATACAGACCCCAGACCAGACCCCTAAATAAATACAGACCCCAGATCAGACCCCTAAATAAATGCAGACCCCAGACCAGACCCCTAAATAAATACAGACCCCAGACTAGACCCCTAAATAAATACAGACACCAGAACAGACCCCTAAATCCATGCAAATCACAAACCAGACCCCTAAATAATTACAGACCCCAGATCAGACCCCTAAATAAATACAGACCCCAGACCGGAACCCTAAATAAATACAGACCCCAGACTAGACCCCTAAATAAATGCAGACCCCAGACCGGACCCCTAAATAAATACAGACCCCAGACTAGACCCCTTAATAAATACAGACCCCAGACACCCAAATTAATGCAGAACCCAGACCGGACCCCTAAATAAATACAGACCCCAGACTAGACCCCTAAATAAATGCAGACCCCAGACCAGACCCCTAAATAAATACAGACCACAGACCAGACCCCTAAATGAATGCAGACCACAGACCAGACCCCTAAATATTTACAGACCCCAGACCAGACACCTAAATCAATGCCGACCACAGACCAGACCCCTAAATAAATACAGATACAAGACTAGACCTCTAAATGAATACAGACCCCAGACCAGACCCCTAAATAAATACAGAACCCAGACCAGACCCCTAAATAAATACAGACACCAGACCAGACCCCTAAATCAATGCAGACCACAGACCGGACCCCTAAATAAATACAGACCCCAGACTAGACCCCTAAATAAATACAGACACCAGACCCCTAAATAAATACAGACCCCAGACCAGACCCCTAAATCCATGCAAATCACAAACCAGACCCCTAAATAATTACAGACCCCAGATCAGACCCCTAAATAAATACAGACCCCAGACCGGACCCCTAAATAAATACAGACCAAAGACTAGACCCCTAAATAAATGCAGACCCCAGACCAGACCCCTAAATAAATACAGACCCCAGACTAGACCCCTAAATAATTACAGACCCCAGACCAGACCCCTAAATCCATGCAAATCACAAACCAGACCCCTAAATAATTACAGACCCCAAATCAGACCCCTAAATAAATACAGACCCCAGACCGGAACCCTAAATAAATACAGACCCCAGACTAGACCCCTAAATAAATGCAGACCCCAGACCGGACCCCTAAATAAATACAGACCCCAGACTAGACCCCTTAATAAATACAGACCCCAGACACCCAAATTAATGCAGAACACAGACCGGACCCCTAAATAAATACAGACCCCAGACTAGACCCCTAAATAAATGCAGACCCCAGACCAGACTTCTAAATAAATACAGACCACAGACCAGACCCCTAAATTAATGCAGACCACAGACCAGACCCCTAAATATTTACAGACCCCAGACCAGACACCTAAATCAATGCCGACCACAGACCAGACCCCTAAATAAATACAGATACAAGACTAGACCTCTAAATGAATACAGACCCCAGACCAGACCCCTAAATAAATACAGAACCCAGACCAGACCCCTAAATAAATACAGACACCAGACCAGACCCCTAAATCAATGCAGACCACAGACCGGACCCCTAAATAAATACAGACCCCAGACTAGACCCCTAAATAAATACAGACCCCAGACCAGACCCCTAAATAAATACAGACCCCAGACCAGACCCGTAAATCCATGCAAATCACAAACCAGACCCCTAAATAATTACAGACCCCAGATCAGACCCCTAAATAAATACAGACCCCAGACCGGACCCCTAAATAAATACAGACCCCAGACCAGACCCCTAAATAAATACAGACCCCAGACTAGACCCCTAAATAAATGCAGACCCCAGACCGGACCCCTAAATAAATACAGACCCCAGACTAGACCCCTTAATAAATACAGACCCCAGACCAGACACCAAAATTAATGCAGAACCCAGACCAGACCCCTAAATAAATGCAGACCCCAGACCAGACCCCTAAATAAATACAGACCCCAGACTAGACCCCTAAATAAATGCAGACCCCAGACCAGACCCCTAAATAATTACAGACCCCAGACCAGACCCCTAAATGAATGCAGACCACAGACCGGACCCCTAAATAAATACAGACCCCAGACTAGACCCCTAAATAAATACAGACCCCAGACCAAACCCCTAAATAAATACAGACCCCAGACCAGACCCCTAAATGAATGCAGACCACAGACTAGAACCCAAAATAAATGCAGACCCCAGACCAGACCGCTAAATAAATACAGACCCCAGACTAGAACCCAAAATAAATGCAGACCCCAGACCAGACCCCTAAATAAATACAGACCCCAGACCAGACCCCTAAATGAATGCAGACCACAGACCAGACCCCTAAATATTTACAGACCCCAGACCGGACACCTAAATCAATGCCGACCACAGACCGGACCCCTAAATAAATGAAGACCCCAGACCAGACCCATAAAAAAATACAGACCCCAGACTAGACCCCTTAATAAATACAGACCCCAGACTAGACCCCTAAATAAATACAGACCCCAGACCGGACCCCTAAATAAATACAGATCCCAGACTAGTGCCCTTAATAAATACAGACCCCAGACCGGACCCCTAAATAAATACAGACCCCAGACTAGACACCTAAATAAATACAGACCCCAGACCGGACCGCTAAATAAATACAGACCCCAGACTAGTGCCCTTAATAAATACAGACCCCAGACCAGACACCCAAATTAATGCAGAACCCAGACCGGACCCCTAAATAAATACAGACCCCAGACTAGACCCCTTAATAAATACAGACCCCAGACCAGACACCCAAATTAATGCAGAACCCAGACCGGACCCCTAAATAAATACAGACCCCAGACTAGACCCCTAAATAAATGCAGACCCCAGACCAGACCCCTAAATAAATACAGACCCCAGACCAGACACCTAAATCAATGCCGACCACAGACCGGACCCCTAAATAAATGAAGACCCCAGACCAGACCCATAAAAAAAATACAGACCCCAGACTAGACCCCTTAATAAATACAGACCCCAGAGTAGACCCCTAAATAAATACAGACCCCAGACCGGACCCCTAAATAAATGCAGACCCCAAACTAGACCCCTAAATAAATGCAGACACCAGACCCCTAAATAAACACAGACCGCAGACCGGACCGCTAAATAAATATAGACCCCAGACTAGACCCCTAAATAAATACAGACCCCAGACCGGACCCCTAAATAAATGCAGACCCCAAACTAGACCCCTAAATAAATGCAGAGACCAGACCCCTAAATAAACACAGACCGCAGACCGGACCCCTAAATAAATACAGACCCCAGAGTAGACCCCTAAATAAATTCAGACCCCAGACCAGACCCCTAAATAAATACAGACCCCAGACCAGACCCCTAAATGAATGCAGACCACAGACCAGACCCCTAAATATTTACAGACCCCAGACCAGACACCTAAATCAATGCCGACCACAGACCGGACCCCTAAATAAATGAAGACCCCAGACCAGACCCATAAAAAAAATACAGACCCCAGATTAGACCCCTTAATAAATACAGACCCCAGACTAGACCCCTAAATAAATACAGACCCCAGACCAGACCCCTAAATAAATGCAGACCCCAAACTAGACCCCTAAATAAATACAGACCCCAGACCGGACCGCTAAATAAATACAGACCCCAGACTAAACCCCTAAATCAATGCAGACCCCAGACCAGACCCCTAAATAAATACAGACCCCAGAACGGACCCCTAAATAAATACAGACCCCAGACCAGACCCCTAAATAAATACAGACCCCAGAGTAGACCCCTAAATAAATTCAGACCCCAGACCAGACCCCTAAATAAATACAGACACCAGACCCCTAAATGAATGCAGACCACAGACCAGACCCCTAAATATTTACAGACCCCAGACCAGACACCTAAATCAATGCCGACCACAGACCGGACCCCTAAATAAATGAAGACCCCAGACCAGACCCATAAAAAAAATACAGACCCCAGATTAGACCCCTTAATAAATACAGACCCCAGACTAGACCCCTAAATAAATACAGACCCCAGACCAGACCCCTAAATAAATGCAGACCCCAAACTAGACCCCTAAATAAATACAGACCCCAGACCGGACCGCTAAATAAATACAGACCCCAGACTAGGCCCCTAAATCAATGCAGACCCCAGACCAGACCCCTAAATAAATACAGACCCCAGAACGGACCCCTAAATAAATACAGACCCCAGACCAGACCCCTAAATAAATACAGACCCCAGAGTAGACCCCTAAATAAATTCAGACCCCAGACCAGACCCCTAAATAAATACAGACCCCAGACCAGACCCCTAAATGAATGCAGACCACAGACCAGACCCCTAAATATTTACAGACCCCAGACCAGACACCTAAATCAATGCCGACCACAGACCGGACCCCTAAATAAATGAAGACCCCAGACCAGACCCATAAAAAAAATACAGACCCCAGATTAGACCCCTTAATAAATACAGACCCCAGACTAGACCCCTAAATAAATACAGACCCCAGACCAGACCCCTAAATAAATGCAGACCCCAAACTAGACCCCTAAATAAATACAGACCCCAGACCGGACCGCTAAATAAATACAGACCCCAGACTAGGCCCCTAAATCAATGCAGACCCCAGACCAGACCCCTAAATAAATACAGACCCCAGAACGGACCCCTAAATAAATACAGACCCCAGACCAGACCCCTAAATAAATACAGACCCCAGACTAGACCCCTTAATAAATACAGACCCCCGACCAGACACCCAAATTAATGCAGAACTCAGACCGGACCCCTAAATAAATACAGACCCCAGACTAGACCCCTAAATAAATGCAGACCCCAGACCAGACCCCTAAATAAATACAGACTCCAAACCAGACCCCTAAATAAATGCAGACCCCAGACTAGACCCCTAAATGAATGCAGACCACAGACCAGACCCCTAAATATTTACAGACCCCAGACCAGACACCTAAATCAATGCCGACCACAGACCGGACCCCTAAATAAATGAAGACCCCAGACCAGACCCATAAAAAAAATACAGACCCCAGACTAGACCCCTTAATAAATACAGACACCAGACCCCTAAATAAATACAGACCCCAGACCGGACCCCTAAATAAATGCAGACCCCAAACTAGACCCCTAAATAAATGCAGACCCCATACCAGACCCCTAAATAAACACAGACCCCAGATTAGTGCCCTTAATAAATACAAACCCCAGACCAGACCCCTAAGTTAATGCAGACCCCAGACCGGACCCCTAAATAAATACAGACCCCAGACCGGACCCCGAAATACAGACCCCAGACTAGACCCCTAAATAAATGCAGACCCCAGACCAGACCCCTAAATAAATACAGACCAAAGACTAGACCCATAAATGAATACAGACCCCAGACCGGACCCCTAAATAAATGCAGACCCCAAACTAGACCCCTAAATAAATGCAGACCCCAGACCAGACCCCTAAATAAACACAGACCGCAGACCGGACCGCTAAATAAATACAGACCCCAGACCAGACCCCTAAATAAATACAGACCAAAGACTAGACCCCTAAATGAATACAGACCCCAGACCAGACCCCTAAATCAATGCAGACCACACCCCTAAATAATTACAGAGCCCAGACCAGACCCCTAAATAAATACAGACCCTAGACCAGACCCCTAAATAAATGCAGACCCCTAAATAAATACAGACTCCAAACCAGACCCCTAAATAAATGCAGACCCCAGACTAGACCCCTAAATGAATGCAGACCACAGACCAGACCCCTAAATATTTACAGACCCCAGACCAGACCCCTAAATAAATACAGACCAAAGACTAGACCCCTAAATGAATACAGACCCCAGACCAGACCCCTAAATCAATGCAGACCACACCCCTAAATAATTACAGAGCCCAGACCAGACCCCTAAATAAATACAGACCCTAGACCAGACCCCTAAATAAATGCAGACCCCTAAATAAATACAGACTCCAAACCAGACCCCTAAATAAATGCAGACCCCAGACTAGACCCCTAAATGAATGCAGACCACAGACCAGACCCCTAAATATTTACAGACCCCAGACCAGACACCTAAATCAATGCCGACCACAGACCGGACCCCTAAATAAATGAAGACCCCAGACCAGACCCATAAAAAAAATACAGAACCCAGACTAGACCCCTTAATAAATACAGACCCCAGACCAGACCCCTAAATAAATACAGACCCCAGACCGGACCCCTAAATAAATGCAGACCCCAAACTAGACCCCTAAATAAATGCAGACCCCAGACCAGACCCCTAAATAAACACAGACCCCAGATTAGTGCCCTTAATAAATACAAACCCCAGACCAGACCCCTAAGTTAATGCAGACCCCAGACCGGACCCCTAAATAAATACAGACCCCAGACCGGACCCCGAAATACAGACCCCAGACTAGACCCCTAAATAAATGCAGACCCCAGACCAGACCCCTAAATAAATACAGACCAAAGACTAGACCCATAAATGAATACAGACCCCAGACCGGACCCCTAAATAAATGCAGACCCCAAACTAGACCCCTAAATAAATGCAGACCCCAGACCAGACCCCTAAATAAACACAGACCGCAGACCGGACCGCTAAATAAATACAGACCCCTAAATAAATACAGACCAAAGACTAGACCCCTAAATGAATACAGACCCCAGACCAGACCCCTAAATCAATGCAGACCAGACCCCTAAATAAATACAGACCCTAGACCAGACCCCTAAATAAATGCAGACCACAGACCAGGCCCCTAAATAAATACAGACCCCAGACCAGACCCCTAAATGAATACAGACCCCAGACCAGACCCTTAAATAAATGCAGACCCCAGACTAGACCCCTAAATCAATGGAGACCCCAGACCAGACCCCTAAATATAAACCCAGATTCTATATTTGTTTGGAGTCTTACTGGTGTTTCCGTTTATAATGTGGGGGTACATGTAAGCGGGGCGGAGTATATAAGGGGCATAGTCAGGGGGTATAATAATGGGGTAATAATAAAATAATCCATAGATGTGTGTTACGCTGTGACACAATCCTTTCTGCACAGGCCGGTGTCGCACTGATATATGGCGTCCTTTCTTATCCCCCTTTTGGTCCACACTCCGCACCTTTGCAGTTTGGGGAATTTTGCTGTGAAGTGTTGTCCTGGTATAATACGGGCACCTTCGCTTCCAGCAGATATGTTTGGGCTCTCCCCTTCCTGGTTCCCTAATTTTAGGTCCTTGATAAATCGCCTCTTGAAACAGAAGAAATGTTCCCCTCGGGCACAACTGCATATTTTTTTATTTCCTGACTTATTGGAGCCTTAACTAATTTTATTTTTTCATAGACGTAGCGGTATGAGGGCTGGTTTGTTGTGGGACGAGCTGTAGCGATTATTGGTACCATTTTGGGGTACATGCGACTTTTTGATCATCTTTTATCCTATTTTTTGGGAGGCCAGGTAAACAAAAAAACGCAATTCTGGCACAGCTTATTTAGTTTTTTTCATACAGTGTTCACCACGCGTTATAAACTACATGTTTCCTTTATTCTGCGGGTCAGTACGATTCCGGCGATACCTCATTTATAGAACTTTTTTATGTTTTACAACTTTTTGCACAATAAAATTACTTTTGTAAAAAGAATGTATTTTTTCTGTCGCCAAGTTGTGAGAACCATAACGTTTTAATATTTTTGTCGCCGGAGCTGTGTGAGGGCTTGTTTTTTTCGGGACGAGCTATAGTTTTTATAGGTACCATTTTTGGATACGTGCGACTTTTTGATCACTTTTTATTCCAATATTTGTAGGGCAAAGTGACCAAAAAACAGAAACTCAGGTATAGTTTTTTACGGGTTTTTTTACGCTGTTCACCGCGTGCAATAAATAATATAATATTTTGATACCTCAGGTCGTTACGGTCGCGGCGATGCCAAATACGTATGGTTTATTTATTTTTTTCAATAATAAAGGACTTGATAAGAGAAAAAGGGCAATTGTGTTTTATTTTATTACTTGAAACTTTTATTGTTTTCAAACTTTTATTTTTTTCACTTTCTTTTACACTTTTTTATACTTTCTTTTACACTTTTTTCACGTTCCACTAGGGGACTTGAAGTTCCAACTGTCTGATGTTTCTTCTAATACATTGAACTACCTATGTAGTGCAATGTATTAGACAGCAAGCCGATTAGGCTTCCCCTTCTGGCGGGGCCTAATCGGCTTCCGTAATGGCAGAGCAGGGGGATACCAAATTTATATAGTTTTATTTTTTACTAAATAATTTGTTTTTGTGACGCTGCATTCGAAGATGAACTGCATAGTTTTTCAATGCAACAGCACTTCATAGGGCAGGAAGGGGTTAAAACCCACTCTCTGAAGCCCCCCTTCAAGATACATTTCAACTAATCTGGTCCCCATGGCAGAATCTGTCTTTCCATCTGGCACCTCCAGCAGACTCCTTTCAGTCTAGTTTGATTTCTTTTACCTCTGAGTTCCTCTTTTTCCCTTTTTTTAATTTCTTCTTTCCCTCTCCCCTTCTTCTCCTTCTCCCCCCACTTTTTTTGAACTATTTCTAACAGGAGCTGTGCACGATTAGAAAAATATGGCTGCTTTCTTCCAAATACAGCACCACACCTATCCACAGGTTGTATCTGGTATTGCAGGTTAGCTCCATTGAAGTGAATGGTAATGAGCTGTAGTACCACACACAACCTATGGACAGGTGTGGTGCTGGTTTTTGGAGAAAGCAGACAAGTTCTCTCATCCTGGACAACCCTTTGTCATGGATAGTTCTTGTGCGGAGATGCTCCCTGCATTATCCCTTTTCCTTTATGGCCGCTGATATGTTCTATTCAGCTTTATGGCCTCTGTGGTAAGTACACTGCCAGTCATTAAAGGGTTAACACTTCAGACCACTGTGGGTGACGTCACAATGTATGAGTTGTGCAGTGGTAATAAATTCCTGTAGTAATGATGATGAAGGTGCTGATGTCATAAATACAAATGTTTATGACATAAAGAAGATTCCATATTAGAAGGTTTTACTGCCACGTTCAGCGCCATATTGGATGGGACTGAGGACCTTGAGCTTGACTTCCCCACCAATACCGACCTGATGTAATTTGGAGGTTCTAGCAGGGAAACCCTTCACCCCAGACCACTTCTTCATCACAGTGATGCCATCCTCTTCATACGGGTTGTCTGTAATAGAGGGGGGTTTCCAGCAGGAGATCCCCCTCTATTAGCCAGAGCGGAGACAGGTGCTACAAGGAGGCATCTGGAGGACCCGTCTCATCCGTGGATCACCCATTCATTTTAATGGGTGCCCAGGAAGAGAGACATCCGCCTAGCCAACCAGATCAGCCGATTTATGTGTTTTATGTCGTTCGTTCATTGTATTGTCTTTCCTTGAAAATCTGAGAAAACGTACAAATTCTGTTACAAATGATATTTTGGCCCCTTCTAAGCCCAGAGGAAGGGCAATCCTCCAGCCATGGTTTCCCTAGAGGTTTCCCCCACAGGGGGTTTTTCCTTTCCTGCGTGCTGGAGGGTGACTCTTCGTGAGTGGGAGGTTTGCCATTTTGGGTTTGGTCATATAATATAATAAAAGTTTTGACCATTTAACACCCAATTATAATGTTTTGTGTCTTTATTTTGCATTCTTTGGTTTGGTGATTGGGATTCTGGGTCTATCACATATCACAAAATCATAAGGCCGGACATCTACTTCCCACACTGACATAGAATGGAGACAACAAGCGTTGCTGCACAATTAAGTGTACACATCCTTACATTAAGATATTGTATTACGGTCTGTAGCCTTTGGGGGGAATATATTAACCTTTCTACAACAGTTTACTAGCGTAGAAAATTCACAAAATGCGCAAATGTCTTTATGTATTTATATGAGAACATATATGGTAGGGCAGATAACTAAGAGTTCATTTGACAATGTGGTTGAAAAAGTGATCGTCGTGACTAGAGATTACCCCCAGTCTATAAATTAAATGTAGGGTTCACAGAAAAGCCGCAAAAGTAAATCCCTCATTCAGACCACCAGGGCTAAGGGATCCCAGACGGTGGATCCAACGTGCCTCCTCCTGTAGTAGCTTGCGGTCCAAGTTTCCTGCTTGCTCTGTTGAGCCAGTGATTGCTAGTGCCGTCCGTCTGTCAACAGAGGAGGAGGCTTGGCCCTCTACTCCTCTCATGATAGGTCATAGACTGATTGGAGACACGTGTGCAGAGACTTGCAGTGAATATATAATTAGGCTGACTCCGCCGCTCGCTGTCATTGGCCCCGATACCCCTGAAGACGCTACATCGTAGCGAAACATGTCGGGGGGGCTTCTACCATCATTTTAATAATTGTCCTATTGCAACTTTAGAATTTAACTATCAATTTACTGGATGGAGTGCTCTGTGGTTGTGGCACTTAACCCTTTCTAATACAGAGTTTCTACGTCTGGCACTATGCTGACAGTTGTCAGAAATGGACTTTAACTTTTAAACTCTATGTAGTCTGTTCTTTTCAAATCTAATAAAGACTTTTTTATTTGATTTTTCATAATAGTTGGAAAACAGGGCATCTTTTTGCCGGTAGGCAACCGCTTTTGAATTTAACTGTTTGACGCCCACCAACTATTGAGGTCCTGCTCCTTGTATTCATCACATCATAGTTACTCTCAGTGGGCGAGAACTTCCTGGAGAAGTAGGCACAGGTACGGAGAAGGGTGAGGGACCTGGTACCCTGGGACAAGACAGCACCCATTCCCACCTCGGAGGCATCAACCTCCACGATGAATGGCTCCATTTGGTTAGGCTGAATCAGCACTGGGGCAGAGATAAAGCACTTCTTAAGGATCTCAAAAGCCTGGACCACCTCCGGAAACCAGTGGAGGAGATCAGCACCTTTGCGAGTAAGATCCGTAAGAGGCTTAGCAATGACCGAGAAGTTACCAATAAATCTCCTAATAATAGCAAACCCCTGGAAGCATTGTAACGCCTTTAGGGAGGCAGGTGGACCCGTTCAGCCACAGCCTGGATCTAGGCAGGGTCCATGCGGAATTCATGAGGAGTGAGGATTTGACCCAAAAATGGTATCTCCTGCACCCCAAATACACATTTTTCGGATTTAGCAAAGAGTTTGTTTTCCCGAAGGGCCTGGAGCACCTTCCTGACATGCTCAATGTGGGAGGACCAGTCCTTGGAAAACACAAGTATGTCATCAAGGTACACTACAAGAAATACCCCCAGGTAGTCTCTTAAAATCTAATTTATGAAATTCTGGAGGGCCGCAGGAGCATTACACAACCCAAAGGGCATCACGAGGTATTCGAAATGACCTTCCAGTCTTCCACTCATCCCCTGCTCTGATTCGGATAAGGTTATAAGCCCCCGAAGATCAAACTTCGAGAACCATTGGGCCCCCTGAACCTGATTGAAGAGATCAGGAATCAAAGGAAGGGGATACTGGTTCCTTACAGTGACCTTATTCAAGTTTCAGTAATCGATGCACGGCCTAAGACCACCATCCTTCTTCCCTACGTAGAAGAAGCCAGCACCTACCGGAGAAGTAGAGGGGTGAATCTAACCCTTGGCCAGGCTTTCCTGGATATATTCTCTCAGGGCTTCACGTTCGGGACAAGAGAGACTAAATATCCTACCCTTAGGAAGCTTAGCTCCTGGTACCAAATAGATTGCACAATCGTATTCTCTATAAGGAGGTAACACTTCGGAGGCCTTTTTAGAAAAAACATCAGCGAAGTCCTGAATAAACTCAGGTAGAGTGTTCACCTCCTCAGGGAGCGAAATAAAATTAACAGAAAAACTGGACGTCATGCATTCATTACCCCATTTGGTAAGATCCCCAGTATTCCAGTTAAACGTGGGATTATGCAACTGCAACCAGGGAAGGCCTAAAACCAAATCGGACGATAATCCCTGCATCACCAACACAGAACACTGCTCCAAATGAATGAGCCCACAATGAGTTCAAAAACAGGGGTATGCTGCGTAAAAAACCCATTAGCAAGTGGAGTGGAGTCTATACCCACTTCCGGGACAGGTTTAGGCAAATCAATCAATGGCATAGCTAGAGACATAGCAAATTCCACAGACATAATATTAGCAGAAGACCCTGAATCCACGAAGGCACTGCCGGTAGCAGACCTACCACCATAAGAGACCTGAAAGGGAAGCAAGATCTTATTAGGTTTCATATTTACGGGAAATACCTGTGCGCCCAAGCGACCTCCCTGATGGTCACTTAGGCGCGGAAGTTTTCCGGCTGCTTATTCTTACGCCTAGGATAGTTGTTCACTTGATGCTTGTCATCCCCACAGTAGAAGCAGAGACCATTCTTCCTTCTGAGCTCTCTACGTTGTTGGGGAGACACGAAGGCCCCAAATTGCATTGGTTCATCCGAGTTTTCCGTGGAAGAACGAAGCAATGGAACCTCGGGAGCCATCATGGGGGAGCCATAGGGGAAGGCACAAAAACGTTCAAGTCATCGTTCCCTGAGACGTCGGTCAAGACGTACCGCTAAAGCCATAACCTGATCTAGAGAGTCAGAAGAGGGATAGCTAACTAACAGGTCTTTCAGGGCGTTCGACAGACCCAATCTAAACAGGCACCTCAAGGCAGGGTCATTCCACCGAGAACCTACACACCACTTCCTAAAGTCAGAACAGTACTCCTCAACGGGTCTCTTACCCTGACGTAAGGTCACCAGCTGACTCTCGGCAAAGGCAGTCTTGTCAGTCTCGTCATAGATGAGCCCGAGAGCAGAAAAAAAAAGGTCAACAGAGGAAAGTTTAGGGGCGTCAGGAGCCAAGGAGAAGGCCCATTCTTGGGGGCTGTCCTGGAGCCGGGACATAATTATACCCACTCGCTGGCTCTCAGAACCTGAGGAGTGGGGCCTTAGACGGAAATAGAGCCTACAACTCTCCCGAAAGGAGAAAAAAAGTCTTCCGGTCCCCTGAAAACCGGTCAGACAACTTGAGGTGGGGTTCAAGAGGTGAGGTGGAGGGCACTACCTGGTTAGCATCACGCTGGTTGCACCTCTGAGCCAGGGCTTGGACCTGTAGGGAGAGAAACTGAATTTGCTGAGCCAGGGTCTCAATTGGGTCCATAGTTGTGTAGGAACCAAGGTAGAAAAGGTATATGGGCCTGTGATTATGTAATGTCGGGGTTGGAAGACAGACAGGTGTGCCCTAATCTACCCTCCACTCAGTCCCTGCCTACTTGCAGGGCCCGTCCTAGGCGACGGCGTACAACTGGGCGACGGTCCCTACGCTCAATATGTGCATGACAGACAAACAGACAGGGGTACACAGAAGCTAAGGGAAACAGGGCAGTTGACCACGGCAACACCGTGAGCAACAAGAGTAGTGAACGAGCCGAGTCAAACCAGGAGTGTACGAGGTACCAAACGCAGAGCAGGAGCATAGTCAGTAAAGCCAGGGTCAATATGAAGCAGAGGTCAATAGTAATAGCAGGAGCAGCAGAGCCAGGAAGCAAGAGAATCACAGGCAAAGAACAAGCAGCAAATGAAGGTATAAATAGACCGAGGGCGGGAGCTAGAACCGTCTGGCTAGGCTGTGATAGGTTCTCCCACTCCTCAGCCTACAAGCCTGAGTGGTAGCAGATCAAGTCACTCTATCAGACCTAGGAACAGATACAGGACAACCTAACCAAAAACCTCGCACCAAAGAAATGGCATGTAATGGGGTCCCCTATAGCAATAAAACCTAAAAACGAACCAGATGGGACATATCCCTAAAGAAAATATTGTACTCAATATAAAAAGCACAAAAAATATCTTTATTAAATATAATGACAAAATAGCACAGTAATAGAAAAAGAGAAATAATACAGCATATACGGAGATATATACAGCAGGGTCAGATAGAAAAGACCAAGACAAACAGAATCAACCATGTACTAATGATCACTCACACGCTCAAATAATATTCAATAATGACACAAGCCCAGGGGTGTATGATGTAAATCCCACATGTAGCCAAAACAGTGTGAAGGTGGCCTGTATAATATCAAAGCCTATACAAATAGGAAAGGGCAGAATAGCTTATGGCAATGTCCATATAATGATAATACGTCAGAGCCAACACAAAAAAGGTGCAGCTAAATAGATATACATAAAATAATGCGTAAAAGGACAGAGCAGTATAGCTAAATAGATATACAATACCGCTGGGTAGAAATCAGCACAAGAAAAGAGTGTGGCTGTTGACGTATATCAATAGATAGTGTAGCTAAAATAGCCATAGAGAAATGCAGCTGCCATAGTTAAACAGTGTAGCCCAAAGATCAGTGCAAGTTTAGCAAAAATACAGACACATACCCTGAGACATGTTGAGAGAGCGTGGAGGATCAGAAGAACTGGGTGAACAAGCGCCTCGACGCGCGTTTCGCCCGATAGACCGGCTTCGTCAGGAGGCTAATTTAAAATGGTACTCCAGGGTTATAAATAAAGAGCATAAAATTAGGCTCACCTGTGATGAGCGCAAATCGGCGCTCGGAACACACGCCCAGTGACGCCCACATCACGGGACGCGCCGCGCGTCAGATGGAGAAGACGCCGCATGGTGAAAATCACCATAGCGACGTAAGACGCTAAGCGGCACTCCCGGATGTAGGCCACACTGCGCATGCGCAACCGAGCGTCTGTGCGGACACCACAGGGGAGACAACAGAAGACAGAACTAACACAATGGCAGTTTAGGAGTGGGACGTAACTACGAGAATGGGATACATACAGCGGAATCTAGTGATAGAGGTTAGATGCAGATAGAGCAGGATATATAAAAAATAAAAATAATGAAATAAGATAAGAAAAACAAGAAAAACAGAGGAAGTGTACTATTAACAGGACTGTGCACAAAAAGAAAAAATAATAATAATAATAGAAAGATGAAAAAATAAATAAGCTATAATCCAATAGATATAGGAACCAAGTGAAGAAAAGAAAGGGCATGTTGATATGAATAATGAATATAATATATAATATGAAAAGTGATATACATTAATGTGGATAGGCAATTCCTAAACATCCTATAAGAGTGAATATATATATTATAAAAAATAAATAAATAAATAAATAATAAAATAGTGACAAGTGAGTGCATATATATATATATAAATACATATTCATGAAACAAAAAGTGGAATACATCAAAATATGTGTTTAAAATAAATCTACTCCATCCCATATAACCCATTATATACAGCAAATAGAAAGCCGACAATGTGAAACCCAAAATATAGTACAATGAAATCCACAGTGTCGGCAATAAATACACACATATAGATACATTAGTGGATGTACAAAATGCTGCAACATCAAATATACAATAAATAAAAATAGAGTACTATACATTGTATATTAGAAAAATACATAGTTATTATATCGTAAGTTGAAAAACGCAGCAATTGCTCCAGAAATTTAGAAACATATACACATTGACAGAAAAAATACAACAAATGTACAATACATCAGAATTACAATATGTGTATAACTTCTCCACTTCTGGTTTGCGGTAAAGGCCAGACACGATCATCGTAGATATGTAGAGGAATAAACCCACTCACTGGACAAGATAAACTGCAATATACAAAAGTAGATATAAAACACAAGAAAAAAACCCTAGAGAAAATAAAATTCACGCATGGTTAGAATTTACAAAAAAGGCCTGAAACTAGTGGCTTCGTTTAAGCCAGATGGAGCTACAGTATTAACCCCTTCCCGACATTTGACGTACATGTACGTCATGGAAAGTACTGACTTCCCGCATCTTGCCGTACATGTACGTCAAACGTTTGGCACCGGCTCAGAAGCTGAGCCGGTCCCATCATCACCGGATCTCAGCTGTATCTTACAGCTGACATCCGACTGTAACGGCGGGGACCGAAATTAGCTTCGATCCCCGCCATTAACCCCTTAAGTGCAGCGCTCAAACGCGATCGCTGCACTTAAGGTGTTTGCAGCTCATCGGAACCCCAGTAATGAAATTGCCGGGGTTCCGGTGGCTGCAATGGCAACCGGAGGCCTAATACTGGCCTCCCGGTCTGCCTAGCACCGAAGCCGGTCAAGATCCGCCCGGCGGCGGAGCCTGATCGGCTTCCGTAGCTGCCGGCAAGATGGCGCCGGGTCAGGAGCTGATCCGGCGTCATCAGCGGTGGAAGTCAGCTGTACTGTACAGCTGACATCCACCTGTAACGGCAGGAACCGGAGCTAGCTCCGATCCCTGCCATTAACCCCTTCGATGCAGCAATCGAAAGCGATTGCTGCATCGTAGCGGTTACAAGCAGATCGCCAGCCCTGACAGGCAATCGGGACTGGCGACTGCTGTTATGGCAACAGGAGACACAATGGTCTCCTGCTCTGCCATTACGGAAGCCGATTTAGGCCCCGCCGGGAGGCGAAGCCTAAACGGCTTGCTGTCAGTGAATGACTGACAGATCTAATACATTGCACTACATAGGTAGTGCAATGTATTAGAAAAAAAAAAATCTGACCGTTGGACCTTCAAGTCCCCTAGTGGGACTTGAGAAAAAGTGTAAAAAAAGTATAAAAAAGTGTAAAAAAAAGTGCAAAAAATAAAAGTTTGAAAACAATAAAAGTTTCAAGTAATCAAATAACACACAATCCCCCTTTTACTCTTATCAAGTCCTTTATTATTGAAAAATAATAATAAACCATATGTATTTGGTATCGCCACGACCGTAACGACCGGAGGTATCAAAATATTATATTATTTATTGCACGCGGTGAACAGCGTAAAAAAAACCCGTAAAAAACGTTACCAGAGTTTCTGTTTTTTAGTCACTTTGCCCTACAAATATTACAATAAAAAGTGATCAAAAAGTCGCACGTATCCAAAAATGGTACCTATAAAAACTATAGCTCGTCCCGCAACAAACCAGCCCTCATACCGCTACGTCTATGAAAAATAAAATTAGTTATGGCTCCAATAAGTCAGGAAATAAAAAAATATGCAGTTGTGCCCGAGGAGAACATTTCTTCTGTTTCAAGAGGCGATTTATCAAGGACCTAAAATTAGGGAACCAGGAAGGGAGGGCCCAATCATATCCGATGGAAGCGACGGTGCCCGTATTATACCAGGATAATACTTTCCCAGCAAAATTCCCCAAACTACAAAGGCGCGGAGTGTGGACCAAAAGGGGGATAAGAAATGACACCATTTATCAGTGCGACACCGGCCTGTGCAGAAAGGATTGCTTCACAGCGTAACACACATCTATGGATAATTTTATTTTTTTATACCACCTGACTATGCCCCTTATATACTCCGCCCCGCTTATATGTACCCCCACATTATAGATGGAAACACCAGCAATACTCAAACAAATATAGTACCAAGCAAAATCCGCTCTCCAAAAGCCAAATGGTGCTCCCTCGGCCCTGAACCCTACAGCGTGCCCAAACAGCAGTTTCCTTCAACATATATGGCACCGTCATACCCGTGAGAACCCTTTTAACAATTTTTGTGGTGTGTGTCTCCAGCGTCATAAGCTGGGCATGACATATTTGCCACTGAATGGCATATCTAGGGAAAAATATAAATTTTTAATTTGCACCATCCGCAGCGCATTCATTTATGGAAAAGACCTGTGGGGTGAAAATGCTCACTACACCCCTTAATAAATGCCTTGAGGGGTGCAGTTCCATAATGGGGTCACTTATCAGGGGTTTCTTTTTATTATTTCACATCTGAGCCTCTGCAGTTGTGAACCAATACTTTGTAAATCGCCAAATTAGGCCTCCACTCCGCATGGTACTCTTCACTTCTGAGCCCTGTCATATGTCCAGACAAAAGATTAGGGCCACATGTAGGGTGTTTCTAAAACCGGGAAACACCGCATAATAATTAGAGAGCTGTCTTGTTATGGTGGCACAAGCCGGGCACCACATATTGGCATATCTATGGAAAAAAATCCCATTTTCACTCTGCAACATTGAGCGCACACTAATTTCTACAAAACACCTGCAGGGTTAAAATGCTTACTACACCCCTTGGTAAATGCATTGAGGGGTGTAGTTTACAAAATGGGGTCACTTCTGGGGGGTTTCCACTGTTTTGGGCCCACAGGTGCCCAGAAACCAATCCAGCAACATCTGCACTCCAAATGGCGGTCCTTCCCTTCTGAGCCCTGCCGTTTGCCCAAACAGCAGTTTATGACCACATATGGGGTATTGCCGTACTCGGGAGAAATAGCTTTACAAATGTTGGGTTCTTTTTTTCCTTTATTTGTTGAGAAAATGAAAAAATTTGCGCTAAAGCTACGTCTTATTGAAGAAAAAGGACTGTTTTTATTTTCACTGCCTAATTCTAATAAATTCTATGAAACATCTGTGGGGTCAAAATGCTCACTACACCCCTAGATGCATTCTTCAAGAGGTGTAGTTTCCTAAATGGAGTCCCTTTTTGGGCGTTTTCATTGTTTTGTCCCCTCAGGGGCTTTGCAAATGTGACCTGGCCTCCGCAAATCATTCCTGCTAAATGTGATCTCAAAAAGTCAAATAGTGCTCTTTCCCTTCTAAGCCCTGCCGTGTGTCCAAACAGCCGTTTATTACCACATGTGGGGTATTGTTTTACTCGGGAGAAATTGCTTTACAAATTTTGTGGTGCTTTTTCTCCTTTAGTCCTTCTGGAAATGAGAAAAAATTAGCTAAACCTACATTTTCTTTGAAAAAATGTAGATTATTATTTTCAGGGCCTACTTCCAATAATTTCTGCAAAAAAACTGTGGTGTCAAATCGCTCACTATACCCCTAGATAATTTCCTCAATGGGTGTTGTTTCCAAAATGGGGTCACTTGTGGGGGGTTTCCACTGTTTTGTCCCCTCAGGGGCTTTGTAAATGTAACATGGCCTCCGCAAACCATTCCTGCTAAATTTGAGTTCCAAAAGCCAAATGGCGCTCTTTCCCTTCTCAGCCTCGCCGTGTGTCCAAACAGCCGTTTATTACCACATGTGGGGTACTGTTTTACTCGGGAGAAATTTCTTTACAAATTTTATGGTGATTTTTCTCCTTTAGTCCTTGTGGAAATGAAAAAAAATTAGCTAAACCTACATTTTATTTGAAAAAATGTAGATTTTCATTTTCACAGCCTACTTGCAAAAATTTCTGCAAAAAACCTGTGGGGTCAAAATGCTCACTATACCCCTAGATAATTTCCTCAAGGGGTATAGTTTCCAAAATGGGGTCACTTGTTTGGGGTTTTCACTGTTTTGTCCCCTCAGGGGCTTTGTAAATGTGACATGGCCTCCGCAAACCATTCCTGCTAAATGTGAACTCCAAAAGCCAAATGGCGCTCTTTCCCTTCTCAGCCACGCCGTGTCTCCAAACAACCGTTTATTACCACATGTGAGGTATTGTTTTACTCGGGAGAAATTGCTTTACAAATTTTGCGGTGCTTTTTCTCCTTTAGTCCTTGTGGAAATGAGAAAAAAAATCGCTAAACCTACATTTTCTTTGAAGAAATGTTGATTTTAATTTTCACGGCCTACTTCCAATAATTTCTGTAAAAAACCTGTGCGGTGAAAATGCTCACTACACCCCTAGATAATTTCCTTGAGGTGTCTAGTTTCCCAGATGGGGTCACTTTTGGGGGATTTTGACTGTTTTGGCACCGCAAGAGCCCTTCAAACCTGACATGGTGCCTAAAATATATTCTAACAAAAATAAGGCCCCAAAATCCACTAGGTGCTCCTTTGCTTCTGAGGCCGGTGTTTCAGTCCAGTAGCACGCTACGGCCACATGTGGGATATTTCCTAAAACTGCAAAAACTGGGCAACAAATATTGAGTTGCATTTCTCTGGTAAAACCTTCTGTGTTATAAAAAAAATTGTATTAAAAATGTATTTCTGCAGAAAAATATGAAATTTGTAAATTTCACCTCTACTTTGCTTTAATTCCTGTGAAATGTTTAAAGGGTTAAGACATTTTCTAAATGCTGTTTTGAATACTTTGAGGGGTGAAGTTTTTAAAATGGGGTGACTTTTTTGGGGTTTCTAATATATAAGGCCCTCAAAACCACTTCACAACTGAACTGGCCCCTGTAAAAATAGCCTTTTGAAATTTTCTTGAAAATGTGAGAAATTGCTGCTAAAGTTCTAAGCCTTGTGAGGTCATAGAAAAATAAAAGGATGTTCAAAAAACGATGCCAATCTAAAGTAGACATATGGGGGATGTTAATTAGCAACAATTTTGTGTATTATAACTGCCTGTCTTACAAGCAGATACATTTAAATTGAGAAAAATGCTAATTTTTGCAATTTTTCGCTAAATTTTGGTGTTTTTCACAATTAAATACTGAACATATCGAGCAAATTTTGCCAGTACCATAAAGTCCAATGTGTCACGAGAAAACAATCTCAGAATCGCTTGGATAGGTGAAAGCATTCCGGAGTTATTACCACATAAAGTGACACATGTCAGATTTGAAAAATGAGGCTCTGTCAGGAAGGTCAAAAGTGGCTAAAGAGGGAAGGGGTTAAGTAACGTGATCCACTTCATCTCTTTTCTCAATAACGCCACACGTACATCGCCACCTCTACAACCCAAAGAGATCTTATCAATTCCACGTACCTCAAACCCCCTTGGATTACAGGAGTGGAACTCGCGAAAATGCCGTGCAACAGGCTGGAGTTTGTCAATATCCACGACATTGAGTGCCGATTTGATCTTACTCACGTGTTCCAGCACCCGCACCTTCAATTGCCTGGTAGTCATACCAACATAAATGAGCCCACACGGACAGGTAGCAAAGTACACCACAGCTACGGTATTGCACGTGATGTGGTAGACAATTTTATAATCTTTCCTTCCGCTTGAGCTATAAAAGTTAGAGGTACGTAGAATGTATTTACAGGCAGAACAATGACCGCAGTTATACGAGCCCCAGGGAGGGCCTCTACTCCCAAACGGGTTGGGGGCAGCACTAGGAATATAGTGACTCGCAGTCAGAAGGTCCTTAAGATTTCTAGACCGCCTCCAAGTAATGGAGGGGTAACTGGGTAAGACCCCTGCCAAGTCGCGATCAGTGAGGAGGACCCGCCAGTGCTTTTGCAAAATATCACGAATCTCAGTCCAATGAGGGTTGAAAGTGGTGATAAATCTGACATTCTGATCTATTTTGTGTCTCTTGGGTCTACTCACCAGAAGTCCATCGCGAGTTGAATTTTTAGCTCTTAGGTAGCCTTTCTTAATGACCCTCTGACTGTACCCACGACTCTTGAATCTTGCTGTAAGGTCCAAAGCTTGACGCTCAAAGTTGCTGTCACTGGAGCAGATACGCTTTGCCCTCAAAAACTGGCCCACGGGTATAGATGTTGTAACCTTCGGGTAGTGGGCAGACGTGGCATGGAGGAGGGCATTTGTGGAAGTTTTTTTCCTGAAAATATCGGTAGAAATAAAACCGCTATTATCTCTGCAAATCTTGATATCCAGAAAGTCAACGCATGTCAAGCTAAACTTCCATGTCAATTTGATGTTGATATCATTCCTGTTAAGGGAATCAAGGAAAGATTCCAAGCTAGACGTGGAGCCTTGCCAGATGAATAGAATATCATCTATATACCGTGACCACAGGAGCACTGAATCATGACCCGGAATCTGCTGCACAGTCTCCCACTCCCACAGCCCCAGGAACAGATTAGTATATGAGGGTGCACAAGTGGCCCCCATTGCTGTGCCCTGGAGCTGTAGGAAGAGACGGTCCTTGAATACAAAAAAATTATGTGTTAGTGCAAAGTCGAGAAGGCATAGAATAAACTCAACAAGATCCGGGTCATGATTAGTCATCTGTAAAAAATGTCTAGATGCTCGGATCCCGTGGTCATGGCATATAGATGTATACAGGGACTCCACGTCACATGTGACAAGAAGCATGTCATCCTCAAGATACAGCCCATCAAGACGTTGTAACATATCCGTGGTATCCCTGATGTATGACGGCAGGGTTTCCACACATTTCTGTAGATAAAAATCCACGAATATGCAGATGTTCTCACATAGGCCACCAATCCCTGACACTATTGGGCGCCCGGGAGGGCAGATGACATTTTTGTGCACTTTAGGCAGTAAATAAAAAGTGGGCTTGATGGGAAAGTCCACGGAAAGACCATCTCTTAATTTGGAGTTGATAATATTGGAATCCACACCTTGTTGCAATAAACTATCTAGTTCTGCTTTAAAGGCTAGCGTAGGATCTGATGGTAACCTACGATAACAATGGCTCATGTCTAGTTGACGAAAGGCCTCACATTCATACATCTGTGCCGGCCATAATACAACATTGCCCCCCTTATCAGCTGGTTTAATAATAACGTCCCTAAGTTTTCTAAGTTCCAGAATAGCTTGCCTCTCCTTATAGTTAAGATTACATGATGTACTAGACTCGGAAATACTTTCCAAATCCTTCTTGACTAATTTGAAAAAAATATCCACTGAGGGGCATAAGGTGAAAGGGGGGAAATGTTGAGAGTGGCGGCACAGATGCATGGGAAGTCTGGGATCAGTGTGAGCCTCCTGTTCCTCTAGAAGTGATAGAAGGGCATCAAATGCCTGTTTCTCTGCCGGAGAACCCATGGCAGCACTATAATCCCTTCTACCAAAATGTTTTTTAAAAAGTAGTTTTCTAGAGAAAAGAGCCAAATCCTTGATGGTGGTAAAAAGATCAAATTTACCCGTGGGGGAAAAAAGACAGACCCTTTTGCAGAACATTTATTTGGGAGGACGACAGAATATGGGAAGAGAGGTTAATTACCTTTAGAGCCTCCTGTTTCTCTTGTCCCTGTTGAATACCCCTCTGGTCTTTCTTTTGACTGCCGGTGTTCTGGGGTCGAACAGGGGGTCTCCATCTCCTGTGGCCTGAGGTTTGTCTAAAAAACTGCCACATTCTTCTTCAGATACAAGAGAGGCAGAGGAGACAGAACGGGACAGGGACCAAGCTCTATCCCTTTTGGTATGCCAACGATAGATTTTATTTGACTGGAAATCACTCAAATCGCGCTGAAATTTTCTGGTTTTGAGATCTTGTATCTCTCTCTCCCACTTTTTCAGCTCCTCCTCCAATGCCTTATCAAAAGTGCCAAGCTCTTCTGTACTAAGAGATTGATGTATCTTTTCCTTAAAGGAACAGTGTCATCACAAATTATTTTTTTATATGTTAAAGATGTTAGTGCTTTATTAAAAACGTTTATATTCATTTGTGTGTTTGTGTTTTACTTTTTCTTATTTTTACACTTTTTCTTCCCTATGGGGGCTGCCATTTTTTGTTCCATTTCTGTGTGTGTCGATTAACGACACATACAGACATGGAATACGGCAGCCACAGTCCCATAGGGACTGCGAACGGCTCCCGTCCCATTGACTGCAGTGTACGGCGTCTGTGTGGGAACTGCGCATGCGCCGCTCCCACACAGTCCTATTCGAAATTGGCGCCGTCCGGCGCCATTTTCCTGTGGACCGGAAGTCGCGGCCGGACAGTAATATTACTACCTCCGGTCGCGGCTTCCGGATTTGTGCACTTGCACCAGCGGCAGCAAACGGAGCGGACGGGCCGGAGGGAGCCGCGGCGGCAGGAGCAGGTAAGAGATTTCAATGTATGTTCGTGTTTGTGTGTGTTTACTACTGTATGTAAACCTACTACACTGTGGGTTAGCTCAAAAAATGGCGACACACAGTGTAGGAGGTTACATCGTTCAAACCCCTCGTTTATCCCGGCACTAGCCAGGATAAAGGAGGGGGGGATGCTGAGAGCTCACTAGAGCGAGGGCTTTTAACCCAATGTTGCAATGCTGCAATTTTGGGAACAGCTCCATCTAGTGACCAAAAATGGGTAGTATTATAAATTAGAAATAATTTATAATATTTCCTGGACTCGTGCAAAAAAATAAAAAAAATTTGAACAATGTTTAATCACCCACACACTAAATGTTTAATTTTTTAAAAAAAAACATGTTTTTCTGGCAACACATTCCCTTTAAGGGAATCAATATCCTTTTCCAGAGAGTCGAGGGTTCTACGATCTGCCCCAATGAGCAGCTCAATAAGCGTGCGCGAACATTTAGTAAGGGAATCTTCCCATTTCGCAACAAAAGAAGGATCCTCCGTATCCAAAGTGGGGAACACCTGCAGGTGTAGGCCGCGAGGTATAATATCTTTCTGCAGATAATTTTCCAAGGCTGCCTTGTTCCACCAAACTTTGGTGCGTTTTTTGAGAAGATCACGTATTTTAAGTTTCAAGCCCTTAATGTTACTACTTTCTGTAGTCACTGCTGAATTCTCTCCGAATATGGTACCAAGTTGTGTAATCCAATCCTTATCTCTTTTCCTGAAATCCATAAATCCTGAGGTATATTCTGTAAACACAGACAAGAATAGTCAAGACAACCTAACCAAAAACCTCGCACCAAAGAAATGGCATGTAATGGGGTCCCCTATAGCAATAAAACCTAAAAACGAACCAGATGGGACATATCCCTAAAGAAAATATTGTACTCAATATAAAAAGCACAAAAAATATCTTTATTAAATATAATGACAAAATAGCACAGTAATAGAAAAAGAGAAATAATACAGCATATACGGAGACATATACAGCAGGGTCAGATAGAAAAGACCAAGACAAACAGAATCAACCATGTACTAATGATCGCTCACACGCTCAAATAATATTCAATAATGACACAAGCCCAGGGGTGTATGATGTAAATCCCACATGTAGCCAAAACAGTGTGAAGGTGGCCTGTATAATATCAAAGCCTATACAAATAGGAAAGGGCAGAATAGCTTATGGCAATGTCCATATAATGATAATACGTCAGAGCCAACACAAAAAAGGTGCAGCTAAATAGATATACATAAAATAATGCGTAAAAGGACAGCGCAGTATAGCTAAATAGATATACAATACCGCTGGGTAGAAATCAGCACAAGAAAAGAGTGTGGCTGTTGACGTATATCAATAGATAGTGTAGCTAAAATAGCCATAGAGAAATGCAGCTGCCATAGTTAAACAGTGTAGCCCAAAGATCAGTGCAAGTTTAGCAAAAATACAGACACATACCCTGAGACATGTTGAGAGAGCGTGGAGGATCAGAAGAACTGGGTGAACAAGCGCCTCGACGCGCGTTTCGCCCGATAGACCGGCTTCGTCAGGAGGCTAATTTAAAATGGTACTCCAGGGTTATAAATAAAGAGCATAAAATTAGGCTCACCTGTGATGAGCGCAAATCGGCGCTCGGAACACACGCCCAGTGACGCCCACATCACGGGACGCGCCGCGCGTCAGATGGAGAAGACGCCGCATGGTGAAAATCACCATAGCGACGTAAGACGCTAAACGGAACTCCCGGATGTAGGCCACACTGCGCATGCGCAACCGAGCGTCTGTGCGGACACCACAGGGGAGACAACAGAAAACAGAAGACAGAACTAACACAATGGCAGTTTAGTACATGGTTGATTCTGTTTGTCTTGGTCTTTTCTATCTGACCCTGCTGTATATATCTCCGTATATGCTGTATTATTTCTCTTTTTCTATTACTAGGAACAGATACAGACTGATTAACCACGGGCGTCGACACAGAAGCTGTGTCTGGCAGATCCTTTACAACAAGACTCTGGTTACTATGTGTACCATTGAACACCAGACTCTAGACACTATATATACAGCTGATCATCAGACTCTGGAAACTATATGTATCACTGACCACCAGACTATGGATGCTATATGTATAACTGATCACCAGACTCTGGATGCTATATGTATCACTGACCACCAGACTCTGGACACTGTATATACAACTGACCATCAGACTCTGATATATATATATATGTATATATATATATATATATATTCAAACAGAGAAAGCAGCAGCACTCAATCTCAGTAAGAGAAAGCTTACATATGTGAACGGGTGCCAGCAAGCAGTCCAGATCCTAGGACTGTATCAATATTCAGGAGAAATAAATCTTGCAGCACTCCAACAGGGTGAATGAAAAAAAACGGTGATTTATTCAAGCCAACATACAGAGGTGCGACGTTTCAGTCCAACATTAGGACTTTTTTCGAGCATAATGGTGTGTACAACAGTCATGGTTTCTATAGTGTGCATCAAATACAAGCAATCAAGCTCATTACAATAGTATCACAAATACAAACAGCATTTAGTTACGTGTAAAACCAAAGTTACCGTATCAAGAAATAAACCATTGATACAGAAAGTGACAAGTGACATATTTAATAACATCTAAAAACGTCTATATATTAGAACGACTTAATATAGACCTAATTACAATGTCATCAAATATTCCACAAGATGTGTATCAAGTTACGGCTGTCAGACCACTGACCAATCAAAAGACTGATATTTAATTTATGCAAAGTGCTGGTATGTGTTTGACTCAAGTCCTCCCTATCAGGCATTTATTGTTAGCAGGTGCGCATGCGTCAGGCTGACAGCACCAGCAAGTCACGTCTATAGGAAGTTGCCTGGTTACAGGTAATCAACAAACTCCTGACGCCATTGTGCACACATTCCACTAGCGAGAACCGGAAAGAAGTTCCGCAACACGTTGCCAAGTGACAGGTAACAATCAATATTATTGTAAATAGCTTATCAAGCAAAATGTTTCACAAATACATATAGACACAAAATACATCAAACCACGGAATGACAGAATTGATAAATATTCAGGACATATATATGTCCGAAGATGTCCAGGATCAGTATCAAGAAAAGGTCAAACACCTGTATATACAAATGTATATGTATGAGAGCGAAGCAGCAAGAAAAACCAAGTGCAGCAAATAAATCCATTCATAAATATGTCATAGAAATTCTATATAGTCGATGGCAGTTATAAGGTATATTAAACTGCGGATAAAGGATTCCCACGAAAGGGGAGGGATCAGGGTCCCAGTTATGTGCTCCATGAAAAGCTACACCAAGGTTAGTAGAGCGACAGTATCCCACTCCCGTGTGCCAAGTCCAACCACAATAACCAGCAATCATGGATCCAACCCATGAGAACTCCACAGTAGCTTATTACATCAGTCAGTTTATACACTAATATTTACATTATTGCTGCGCCCCTTTCACATACATTGAAAGAAATATTTTCCAAAACATTAATACATGAAAACTATTCACAGGACATCAAAATATGAATATCCAATTTCCATCTTCCATTTATTCTTGGTCAATTTTGTATCTTGTGGTCTGAAGTGGTCTACATTCACCTTATGATCTAAAATAGAAAAATAAAGTGTCAAAGATCAAGGTATATATATATACATCTCATATAACAAAATACAAAACCAAAAAAAGAATAATAGACAAAAGCAGAACATTGCTAGAGGATGAATGCAGATGTCAGAGATGAGTCTCAGAGAGTAGCCCTAGCGCCATTCAATTCAACATTCAGACCTTTCCCTCTCAATGTTTCCAAAAGGAAAATCCCCTTTGATTGACATTTATGTAGTAATACATTCCTATCACCCCCACTCTGGGGAAGTGGAATATGTTCCAAAATCAGACATTTTAAATCTCTTTCGGTATGTCCTAGTTCAAAAAAATGTTTCGCGCATGGCAAATCTCCTTTATGTTTCCTAATGGAATACCGATGGTTATTCAACCTAGTTTTGAAGTCGCAGGTGGTTTCACCAACATATAATAACTGGCAGGGGCACCATAACACGTCAATGATCCAATCAGAATCGCACGTAAAGTGCTGTCTAATGTTGTACTTTCTGTGTGTTTGAGGGAGCTCAAATACATTGCCCCTACACATGAGTGGACAATTGATCCATTTATAGCAGGGCACCCGTTCACATGTGTAAGCTTTCTCTTACTGAGATTGAGTGCTGCTGCTTTCTCTGTTTGAATATATTTGGATCTACTCAGCTGGCCCCTTATTCCACTTTTTCTATTGCTGATACCATGGAACAAAATCGGTACTTTGCAGGATATGCCTTCAGCCAACTCTACTGTTTTTACGGAGGAGGACATTGCTAGAATTTTGAATGGAGCAGAAGGGGATGTCTCTTTCTTGAGTGTACCATCATTACCAGATGTAAAAAGAAATTTGGAGTTTGAATCAAAAAAGTTGATCAATGTGGAATTGCATCTCCTTACACTTGGTCAATATTACAAAAACAAGATGATTCCACGTGGTATGCGTCCCCATTTGAAGCCTACAATGCATACTCAACATGATGAATTCCGTATCAAATATGAGCAATTATCAACTAGGTACGCTTTGGATATCATTTTATTGAATATGGATTTTTTACAGAGAGATCTCATTTGGGTAAAGGCTAAAGTAAAGGAATTGGAGAATGTATTACAGTCGCTAGTGTCTGCTGAGGATTTTAGTCTACATATTGAGAAATTACATACTACATTGAGTAAAGCTAGATTGGAGACAGAAACCACCAAGAAAAGAAAATGGTATAGAGACCAACTTGATTATAAGACTGGACACGTTTATTCATGGGACAACTCTAATGATCGTATGGTGGGACTACCAAGGAGGGAACATAAAAATCGGGATATATACAGGAACATCAATGGTGAAGATCGACCTCTTGATCAGACCCAGAGTAACAGCTCAAGCCATACAGATTTTTTAGGAGTCGACAATATGGAAATCAGAAACGAAAACCCACCAGGAGAGCGGGACATAAGAGGCGCCGACGATCTACGGTCTAGTACATATGGTAATACTTTGAAACATCCTAATATTACTACACTTGATTATCTGCATTGGATGAGCTGGTCCATAGCCTCGACCTCACCATTAAACCCGCTGACAAAGGGGGTGCGGTTGTGGTTATGGACTCCAAATCCTAAATTGCTGAAGCTCATAGACAATTGAATGACACTAAGGTCTATAGACTATTAAGTTATGACCCTAGATTTGATATAGAGAGGAGAATTAAAAACTTATTTAGGGGTCTGGGGTCAGTATTTATTTAGGGTTCTGGTCTGGGGTCTGTATTTATTTAGGGGTCTGGTCTGGGGTCTGTATTTATTTAGGGGTCTGGTCTGTGGTCTCCATTGATTTAGGGTTCTGGTCTGGCGTCTGCATTTATTTAGGTGTCTGGTCTGGGGTCTGTATTTATTTAGGGTACTGGTCTGTGGTCTTAATTGATTTAGTGGTCTGGTCTGGTGTCTGCATTTATTTAGGGTTCTAGTCTGGGGTCTATTTATTTAGGGGTCCAGTCTGGGGTCTGTATTTATTTAGGGGTCTGGTCTGGGGTCTGTATTTATTTAGGGGTCTGGTCTGTGGTCTGTATTTATTTAGGGAAGTGGTCTGGGGTCTGTATTTATTTAGGGGTCTGGTCTGGGGTCTGTATTTATTTAGGGGTCTGTTCTGGGGTCTGTAGTTATTTAGGGGTCTGGTCTGGGGTCTGTATTTAGTTAGGGGTCTATTTATTTAGGGGTCCACTCTGTGGTCTGTATTTATTTACGGGTCTAGTCTTGGGTCTGTATTTATTTAGGGGTCTGGTCTAAGGTCTGCATTTATTTAGGGGTCTGGTCTGGGGTCTGTATTTATTTAGGGGTCCGGTCTGGGGTCTGCATTAATTTAGGGGTTGGGTCTGGGATCTGTATTTATTAAGGGGTCTGGTCTGGGGTCTGTATTCATTTAGTGCTCTATTCCTGGGTCTGTATTTATTTAGGGGTCTGGTCTAGGGTTTGCATTTATTTAGGGGTCTGGTCTGGCGTCTGCATTTATTTAAGGGTCTAGTCTTGGGTCTGTATTTAGGTGTCCGGTCTGGGGTCTGTATTTATTTAGGGGTCCGGTCTGGTGTCTGCATTAACTTAGGGTCTGGTCTGGCGTCTGTATTTATTTATACAGACCCCAGACCAGACCCCTAAATAAATACAGACCCCAAACCAGACACCTAAATAAATGCAGACCCCAGACCAGACCCCTAAATCAATGGAGACCACAGACCAGTCCCCTAAATAAATACAGACCCCAGACCGGACCCCTAAATAAATACAGACCCCAGACCGGACACCTAAATACAGACCCAAGACTAGACCCCTAAATAAATACAGACCCCAGACCAGACCGCTAAATAAATGCAGACCCCCAGACCAGACCCCTAAATGAATACAGACTCCCAGACCAGACCCCTAAAAAATACAGACCCCAGACTAGACGCCTAAATAAATTCAGACCCCTGACCGGACCCCTAAATAAATACAGACCCCAGACTGGACCCCTAAATAAATACAGACCCCAGACTAGACCCCTAAATAAATGCAGACCCCTGACCGGACACCTAAAAAAATACAGACCCCAGACTAGACCCCTTAATAAATACAGACCCCAGACCAGACCCCCAAATTAATGCAGACCATGTACCGGACGCCTAAATAAATACAGACCCAAGACCAGACCCCTAAATAAATGCAGACCCCCAGACCAGACCCCTAAATAAATACAGACCCCAGACCAGACCCCTAAATAACTACAGACCCCAGACCAGACCCCTAAATAAATACAGACCCCAGACCAGACACCTAAATAAATGCAGACCCCAGACCAGACCCCTAAATCAATGGAGACCACAGACCAGTCCCCTAAATAAATACAGACCCCAGACCGGACCCCTAAATAAATACAGACCCCAGACCGGACACCTAAATACAGACCCAAGACTAGACCCTTAAATAAATGCAGACCCCAGACTAGACCCCTAAATAAATACAGACCCCAGACCAGACCGCTAAATAAATGCAGACCCCCAGACCAGACCCCTAAATGAATACAGACTCCCAGACCAGACCGCTAAAAAATACAGACCCCAGACTAGACCCCTAAATAAATTTTGTTTGTGCAGGCGCACTTCTGTTCCAGAGGAGCTCCAAAGGAAAGGCAGTAGTATGTGGCTACTACTCAAGACTGTTTTCCTCTGCTGAGCGCAATTATTCCATTGGAGATCGGGAGCTACTGGCTATCAAATTGGCCCTGGAGGAGTGGAGACATCTTCTGGAGGGCGCTGCTCACCCCATCCTGATCTTCACTGACCACAAGAATCTCACTTACCTTCAGTCTGCACAAAGACTGAATCCTCGTCAAGCCAGGTGGTCACCCATTTCCAATTTCTGCTCCACTAACGTCCCGCTGACAAGAACGTGAGGGCCGATGCCCTGTCCAGATCATTTGAAACGGAAGACACGGTGGAGTCCCTTCAGACGATCATAGACCCATCCTGCATTGTCACCGCCAATCCTCTGCAGCTTAGAAATATCCCTCCAGGGAGAACTTTTGTTCGGTTGGCAGACAGAAAAAGAATTCTCCGCTGGGGACACAGTTCTAAACTAGCTGGGCACGCCGGTGTCCGTAAGACCCAAGACCTGATCGCTCGTCCCTTCTGGTGGCCCACGCTACCTAAGGATGTTCTGGACTTTGTCTCTGCTTGCACGGTGTGTGCCTCTAACAAAGTGGCTCACAGCAAGCCTGCCGGCCTGCTTCAACCCCTGCCTGTACCCAGTGCCCCCTGGCAGCACATCGCTATGGACTTTGTCACGGACCTTCCTCTCTCAGCAGGATGCAACACCATCTGGGTGGTGGTGGACCGGTTCTCTAAGATGGCACATTTTATCCCGCTGACCGGCCTACCCTCTGCTCCTCGACTGGCAATTTCCTTCATTCAGCACATCTTCCGCTTGCATGGCATGCCTCTTCACATTGTGTCCGACCGGGGGGTTCAGTTTACCTCCAAGTTCTGGAGAGCCCTCTGTAAACTCCTGGATGTGAGTTTGGACTTTTCCTCTGCCTATCACCCCCAGTCCAATGGGCAAGTTGAGAGGATCAACCAGATCATAGAAAATTATCTCCGCAACTTCATCTCTTCACAGCACGATAACTGGGTACAACTTCTTCCATGGGCTGAGTTTTCATATAATAACCACACAAGTGAGTCCACCACTTCCACTCCGTTTCACATCGTGTACAGTCAACATCCCAGAGTTCCTCTTCCAGTGTCGACTTCATCTCAGGTACCCGCTGCTGACTCTGCATATGGGGACTTCCTGCAAATCTGGCAACAGACCCGGTCCTCTATTTTGCTGGCGGTAGACCGCATGAAGCGTAAGGCAGATACCAAAAGAAGAGAGCCGCCTCAGTATCTTCCAGGGACTAAAGTCTGGCTGTCCTCTCGAAACATTCACTTGAGGGTGCCTTCATACAAGTTTGCTCCCAGGTTCCTTGGTCCCTTCGAGATCCTGCAACAAATTAACCCTGTTTCCTATAAGCTGCAGCTGCCCCCTACCCTCAGAATCCCTAACTCCTTCCATGTGTCCCTCCTGAAACCTGTGGTCCTGAACCGCTACAGCAAGACCTCTAGTTCCACAGTTGCTTCCAGCGGCCCTTCTGATGTATTCGAGGTAAAGGAGATCCTGGACCGCAAGAGGGTAGGAGGAAGGACTTTCTATCTGGTGGACTGGAGAGGGTTTGGTCCTGAGGAGAGGTCCTGGGAGCCAGAAGAGAACCTCAGCGCCCCTACTCTTATTAAAAAGTTCCTCTCTCACTCTGGCACCAAGAAGAGGGGGCGTAAGAGGGGTGGATACTGTAGCGCCCATGGCCGCGGGCCGTCGAGTTCACTCACCTCCCGATGCCCGCAGCCATGGATCTGTGAGCGCTGGCCTCCGTCTCCCTCCTAGGAGAGGCCAGCGCTCGCTTCCGCTCCGTCCGGCTGGGTCCCGTAAGGGCCAGCGCGCGCACATGAAAACAATGATCATTAACCCACATGACTTCCTGCTCTATAAGAATGCCCCAGCCCTTCTGATCCTTGCCTGAGCGTTGTTAGTCTTTCCCAGTCTGTCTTGCAAATGGTCCCTTAGTGTCTCCCGTTCCCGCTGTTACCCATGCCCTATTACCGTTCCTGTATTCCGCATTGTTCCTGTGCCTACCCGTGTTCAAGTGTCATCTGCCACGTCAAGTGCCATCTGCCACGTCAAGTGCCATCTGCCACATCAAGTGCCATCTGCCACGTCAAGTGTCTTCTGCCACGTCAAGTGCCATCTGCTCATCGGATACTGCCCGCCACGTCTGGCGCCACTTTCCGCACCTGCCTCCATCCGTGCTGAAGCCACAGCCACCGCCCGGACTATTTCAGGTAGCTAAGCATTACTGTCTGCCATCTTACTTTCACATAGACTGTGACCTGGTCAGCTGCCTCCCCGCTACGGTGGAGCGGCCTAGTGCGTCCACAAACCCAGTGTCCGTGACAGCTTGCCTCCATATTCTTAATTCAATCGATCATCTGATAGATGTGCTGGAAAAACAAATCCAATCCATGGAGACCCCTACTCACAACTTACAGGACTTAACCCCTTAATGACGAAGCCTAGGTTGGGCCTTAAGGCTCAGAGCCCATTTGTCTAATCTGACATTTTCTAAGGGGAGACATTTCCTCAAGCTGTTGCAGGAAAATTTTATAGGCCAGTTTGTGGAAGACCCTACTAGAGGTGAAGCTCTGTTGGATCTGGTCATTTCTAATAATGCAGAGCTTGTTGGGAACGTCAATGTTCGTGAAAACCTCGGTAACAGTGATCACAATATAGTTACATTTTACCTATACTGTAAAAAACAAACACAGGCTGGGAGGGCAAAAACATTTAATTTTAAGAAAGCCAATTTCCCCAGGATGAAGGCGGCAATTCAGGATATAGACTGGGAAGAACTAATGTCAAATAATGGGACAAATGATAAATGGGAGATTTTCAAATCTACTTTGGGTTATTATAGTGCAAAATTTATTCCTATAGGTAACAAGTATAAACGACTAAAATTAAATCCCACATGGCTTACACCTTCTGTGAAAGGGGCAATACACGACAAAAAAAGGGCATTTAAAAAATACAAATCTGAGGGTACGTCTGAAGCCTTTGTAAAATATAAAGAGCTTAATAAAATCTGTAAAAATGTAATAAAATTAGCAAAAATACAAAATGAAAGGCAGGTGGCCAAGGATAGTAGAACAAATCCCAAAAAATTCTTCAAGTATATAAATGCTAAAAAGCCAAAATCTGAACATGTAGGACCCCTAGATAGTGGTAATGGGGAGTTGGTCATAGAAGATCAAGAGAAGGCAGAGTTACTGAATGGGTTCTTTTGCTCTGTATATACAACAGAAGAAAGAGCAGCTGATGTAGCCGGTGCCAGTGCTGTTAATATATCAGTTGATATATTGAATTGGATGAATGTAGATATTGTCCAAGCTAAATTAAATAAAATAAATGTGCACAAGGCCCCGGACCAGATGGGATACACGCTAGAATTCTTAAAGAGCTTAGTTCAGTTATTTCTGTCCCCCTTTTCATAATATTCAGAGAATCTCTAGTGACTGGAATAGTGCCAAGGGACTGGCGCAGGGCAAATGTGGTGCCTATTTTCAAAAAGGGCTCTAGGTCTTCCCCGGGTAATTATAGACCAGTAAGCTTAACATCCATCGTGGGGAAAATGTTTGAGGGGCTATTGAGGGACTATATACAGGATTATGTGACAATAAATAGTATTATAAGTGACAGCCAGCACGGTTTTACTAAGGACAGAAGTTGTCAAACTAACCTAATCTGTTTTTATGAAGAGGTGAGCAGAAGTCTAGACAGAGGGGCCGCTGTGGATATAGTGTTTATATGAAGAGGTGAGCAGAAGCCTAGACAGAGGGGCCGCTGTGGATATAGTGATTATATGAAGAGGTGAGCAGAAGTCTAGACAGAGGGGCCGCTGTGGATTTAGTGTTTTTGGACTTTGCAAAGGCATTTGACACTGTCCCCCATAGACGCCTAATGGGTAAATTAAGGACTATAGGTTTAGAAAATATAGTTTGTAATTGGATTGAGAATTGGCTCAAGGACCGTATCCAGAGAGTTGTGGTCAATGATTCCTACTCTGAATGGTCCCCGGTAATAAGTGGTGTACCCCAGGGTTCAGTGCTGGGACCACTATTATTCAACTTATTTATTAATGATATAGAGGATGGGATTAATAGCACTATTTCTATTTTTGCAGATGACACCAAGCTATATAATATAGTTCAGTCTATGGAAGATGTTCATGAATTGCGGCAGATTTAAACAAACTAAGTGTTTGGGCGTCCACTTGGCAGATGAAGTTTAATGTAGATAAATGTAAAGTTATGCATCTGGGTACGAACAACCTGCATGCATCATATGTCCTAGGGGGAGCTACACTGGGGGAGTCACTTGTTGAGAAGGATCTGGGTGTACTTGTAAATCATAAACTCAATAACAGCATGCAGTGTCAATCAGCTGCTTCAAAGGCCAGCAGGATATTGTCGTGTATTAAAAGAGACATGGACTCGCGGGACAGGGATGTAATATTACCACTTTACAAAGCATTAGTGAGGCCTCATCTAGAATATGCAGTTCAGTTCTGGGCTCCAGTTCATAGAAAGGATGCCCTGGAGTTGGAAAAAATACAAAGAAGAGCAACAAAGCTAATTAGGGGCATGGAGAATTTAAGTTATGAGGAAAGATTAAAAGAATTAAACCTATTTAGCCTTGAAAAAAGACGACTAAGGGGGGACATGATTAATTTATATAAATATATTAATGGCACATACAAAAAATATGGTGAAATTCTGTTCCATGTAAAACCCCCTCAAAAAACAAGGGGACACTCCCTCCGTCTGGAGAATCTATGGAATAGCCTACCGCAGGAGCTGGTCACTGCAGGGACAGTAGATGGCTTTAAAAAAGGGTTAGATAATTTCCTAGAACAAAAAAGTATTAGCTCCTATGTGTAGAAATTTTTCCTTCCCTTTTCCCGTCCCTTGGTTGAACTTGATGGACATGTGTCTTTTTTCAGCCGTACTAACTATGTAACTATGTAACTATGACATGTGCCACTTTATGTGGTAATAATAACTTTGGAATGCCTTTATTTATCCAAGTGATTCTGAGACTGTTTTCTGGTGACACATTGAACTTTATGTTAGTGGTAAAATTTGGTTGATACATTCAGTGAAAAACAGAAAAAATTACAGAAAATGTGGTGTAAGGCAGATGGTTATAACACACAAAATAGTTATTAGTTAACAATTTGTTTTTTTAAATAAAGGACTTAATATTGAAAAAAGTTTTTTTATACAAGTGTTTTTTTTTTGTCTCACTAGGTGACTTGAAGTCAGGAATCCCTGATCGCTATTCTAATACACTGCACTACATGCGTAGTGCAGTGTAAAAGTGTTGTCAGTTACTCACTGACAGCAAACCTAAAGCAGGACAAACTAGGCTTCCGTAGATGACAAACCCGGAGGCCATTGTTAGGCCTCCTGTTGCCATAACATGATGGAATAGAACGTCAAGGAGCAGGAAGGGGTTAAAGGATCTGCTAACGTCTTGGTGCCAGATACCACAGGACACTTTTAAAGATCTTCTGAAATCCATGTCCCAACGGGTCAGAGCTATTATGGCAGCACGAGGAGGACTACACAAGGCAGGTGGTTTTAATGTTATGTCTGGATGGTGTATATGTTAGTAATTAATTTCTATTCATTTGTACATTGATGGAAATTAGGGTATGTTCACGCGCAAACTCAAAAATATCTGAAAATACAGAGCTGTTTTCAAGGTTTTCAGCGTTTTTTACGGCCGTTTTTGGAGCTGTTTTCAATATTGTCTAGGAAAAACGGCTCCAAAAGCGGCCCATAAGTGACTTGCACTTCTTTTGTGAACATACCCTAAAAAAAGAGTCTTTTTTCTGTGATTTTTATTTTTACAATATATATCAATCACCCTAAATATTGTAATCTTGGGGCCTACATTGCTCCTATGTAAACATGGGAACGCCACCATTCTCACCAGTTTTAAGGCGTAATGTAAGTCTTAGGCCAAAATGTAGTAGTAGTCGAAACGCCAATCCAACCGAGATGGAATATGAAATATCCAAAATAGAAGGGAGTCCCAGGCATAAAATAAGATAAGATAACTTTATTAATCCCCGAAGGGAAATTCCAGTATCACATAAATGGATTCTGGGAAACGGCATCAGGGATCTTTTATTATTAGGTCTCTGTGCAGATTGAGATTCTGGCGTCCAAGGTGAAGATGATGAAGAAGACTAGGTGGTACTGTAGACAAAACAAAAAATAATCAGACCAGACGATAATCACTCAGCAATATACTGGTGCCGAAGCTCCAGCCATGATTTCACAAAAATACTATAGATGTCAGTGATCATACCTGTACTGCTGGTGTTTCTTCTGCACCACAGCTGTTGGTACTTATCTCCTCCTCTTTCTTTGAAAGGCATGGACGCGGCACAAGGGACAGCGTGGATTTGTCGGGATCCAATGTGCAATACAAGGCAGATGGAATATGTGAGAACATGGCAGAACGGTGACTTGCTCTCCAATCTCATAGTCCTCTAGGCATATAGTGCAGGACTGGATGTCTTCGTTTTCAGTAAAGGTTCGAGATGGGAGTCTATCAATCTGCCTGCCTCTCCTGCCTCGCCGACGTTGTCTTCTCTGCACAGGTCTGCTGTCTGTGGTCTCTGTTGTCGACTGTTGGTTGGGAAGCAGCTGACTGGTGCTTGGTGTTGGCTCCACCAGCCTGTTAGATGTTTGCTGAGGAGATCTGCTTCCTTCTCTGGACGGCTGCAGGTTTGGTAGCGGCTCACTGGTGCTGGGCTCTTGTGTTGGTTCCTCCAGCCTTTCGGATCTCTCCTGAGTAGTTGATGGAGTAGACCCAGGCCGGGATTCAACAGGAATTCTGAGCTCGGTCTCACTATTAATACGACGGCCAATTGTCGTTTCAGACTGTTCTATTGGCTCAGGTCGTAATGGGGACCGGCTTCTGTCCGCTCCGTCTTGCTGCAACCTACGGCGCGGTGGAACTTGACCACGTCTTCGTCTCCTGTCGGGGACATTGTCATGGTCTTCATCCTGTTCCACACTCTGACGCCTTCTATGTCCAGATCTTAATCTTCCATCAGCAATGCCTAGATGTGAAACAATGTGTATAACATATATTAATTATGTACAGAAAAAATGGGAAAAAAGATCAATACCAGACATTTCCTATGGACTCGCGTGGCCTTCTTTCTAGAGGAAAGCTCCCATGTCTTTCTAATCTTGGACAACCGTTTTAATACTATGAATATATACACAGTCGAGTCACATTATTATAACTACTACTAATATCCAGAGTAACCGGCGTGTGCAGCACGGACAGCAGTAGACGGGCTGGGAGTGACTCAATAAGGTGCTGGTAAGTGGTCTCATATGTGGAGCCTCGCTGACTCCATACATCCCACATTTACTGGAGGGTGCGTGGGGGAGGATCCATAAAGCGAACAACACGATTGACGTGGTCCCACAGATGCTCAATTGGGTTCAAGTCTGGAGAAATAGGGGGCCAGGGAAGTACTTGGAAGTCTTGCTTGTGCTCTTCCAACCACTGTCGGGCATTTATAGTCGTGTGACATGTCGCATTGTCTTGCTTTAAGATTCCATTTGCTCCAGGGAAGACAATCAGCATGTATGGTGGATGTGATCTGTAACGATGGATTCATATCTAAATCGGTTCAGAGCCTTCCATATGGATGAGTGGCCCAGAGAATGCCATGGAAAAATACCCCAGGCGCTGACGTCGCCGCCAGCTTTTTCCAGCAATGGTTGTAAAGTCCATCCTTTCGATGAAGCAGAAAACTTGATTTATCGGAGAAGACAACCCTTTGCCAATCATCGGTGCTCTGAGACCAATACTGCCGTGCAAATTGAAGCCATTTTCTCTGATGCACCTTTGTTACATAGGAGCAGTGACCATCCGTCGGGTTCGGAGCCCCATACGCAGTCGGGTTCGCTGAACTGTTGTATTAGACATACGTCTGGTAGCCAACGTTCACCTCTCAAATACATGGCACGTGGTGCTCTGCAGTTTCCATGTCCGTTATTCCCAATGATGCCATTTGTCCACTCACGATACACTGTCACCACAGCAGCACGCGAACAGTTCACAAACTGCGCTGTTTGAGAAATACCGCCGCCCTTGGTCCGAAAGCCAATAATCATCCCTTTTTGCAACTGAAAAACGGTGCATTTTTTGCGGACGCAAAACGGACACGTTTGTGTGAAACTAGCCTAAATGTATCTGATATAACAAGTTCCACTTACCTTGATTTATCCGGGAACTTTCGTCTATTGCAAGCTGCAAGAGTTCTCGGTAACTCATTGTTCCTTGTTGCAGGCGGCTTGATGTTTAAATTCAGGAACAATGGAAAAACGGGATTCCTCAAATAAGAGGGAATCTACCACGATGTTCAGAAGTTGCACTGGTGTTTAAGTGCCCTGAACAGATGATGTAGTAGTCGCTTTGTAGCACAAATTTGCTCTTTGAAAAACCAAGTGAAGTTTCAGCATCAGCATCAACTCGAGATATGGCACTGATGTGACCGCGCTTGGGGTCCTTAGAACTTCACGCCATTGTGATGTCACTGCTATAGATGCCACACCCTCCATTGTTCTGATGACATCACTGCCTGCAGTGATGTCATAATGCTTACGGTATGTCATAAACGGTCCCCTGCTCTGCATTATACCAATCACTGCAGCAAAGCCTCCAAATAAAAAACATAAATATATATTACATTTTTTTATATTTACATATTGCAGCTGAAAATCTCTAATATTTGTTTAGTAAATGTTTCTCTATAATTGTTTAGTAAATGTTGTAGCACACAATTCATCTAAGTAAAAGTCTTAGTAAGTCTTAGAGACTTAGTCTTAGTAAGTCTTAGTCTCAGTGTAATTTGTACTTCCAGATAGTGCAGCTTAATGTCGCTGATTGTGACCCCAGTGATCAGATTTAATCTGTGATGGAACTTGAGAAGTGTTGAATTCCCCTGCAGCGCCACCACAGGAGAAACTAAGCATTACACAGTGAAATCAATAAGAGACTTGTCCTTTCTTAACTTAGAATTCCCCAATAGGGTATTTACAATGGGTTTCTTATACCAGACAACCTCTTTAGGTTATAAAGGATTCTTATTTACTCCAGAACCATCTAGTTTTAGAAAAATAAAGTTACATTTCCACCTCTCCATTGTGGTAATCTGTTACTAAGACTTTTACTTAGATGAATTGTGTGCTACAACATTTACTAAACAATTATAGAGAAACATTTACTAAACAAATATTAGAGATTTTCAGCTGCAATATGTAAATATAAAAAAATTTAATATATATTTATGTTTTTTATTTGGAGGCTTTGCTGCAGTGATTGGTATAATGCAGAGCAGGGGACCGTTTATGACATACCGTAAGCATTATGACATCACTGCAGGCAGTGATGTCATCAGAACAATGGAGGGTGTGGCATCTATAGCAGTGACATCACAATGGCGTGAAGTTCTAAGGACCCCAAGCGCGGTCACATCAGTGCCATATCTCGAGTTGATGCTGATGCTGAAACTTCACTTGGTTTTTCAAAGAGCGAATTTGTGCTACAAAGCGACTACTACATCATCTGTTCAGGGCACTTAAACACCAGTGCAACTTCTGAACATCGTGGTAGATTCCCTCTTATTTGAGGAATCCCGTTTTTCCATTGTTCCTGAATTTAAACATCAAGCCGCCTGCTACAAGGAACAATGAGTTACCGAGAACTCTTGCAGCTTGCAATAGACGAAAGTTCCCGGATAAATCAAGGTAAGTGGAACTTGTTATATCAGATACATTTAGACTAGTTTCACACAAACGTGTCCGTTTTGCGTCCGCAAAAAATGCACCGTTTTTCAGTTGCAAAAAGGGATGATTATTGGCTTTCGGACCAAGGGCGGCGGTATTTCTCAAACAGCGCAGTTTGTGAACTGTTCGCGTGCTGCTGTGGTGACAGTGTATCGTGAGTGGACAAATGGCATCATTGGGAATAACGGACATGGAAACTGCAGAGCACCACGTGCCATGTATTTGAGAGGTGAACGTTGGCTACCAGACGTGTGTCTAATACAACAGTTCAGCGAACCCGACTGCGTATGGGGCTCCGAACCCGACGGATGGTCACTGCTCCTATGTAACAAAGGTGCATCAGAAAAAATGGCTTCAATTTGCACGGCAGTATTGGTCTCAGAGCACCGATGATTGGCAAAGGGTTGTCTTCTCCGATAAATCACGTTTTCTGCTTCATCGAAAGGATGGACTTTACAACCATTGCTGGAAAAAGCTGGCGGCGACGTCAGCGCCTGGGGTATTTTTCCATGGCATTCTCTGGGCCACTCATCCATATGGAAGGCTCTGAACCGATTTAGATATGAATCCATCGTTACAGATCACATCCACCATACATGCTGATTGTCTTCCCTGGAGCAAATGGAATCTTAAAGCAAGACAATGCGACATGTCACACGACTATAAATGCCCGACAGTGGTTGGAAGAGCACGACCAAGACTTCCAAGTACTTCCCTGGCCCCCTATTTCTCCAGACTTGAACCCAATTGAGCATCTGTGGGACCACGTCAATCGTGTTGTTCGCTTTATGGATCCTCCCCCACGCACCCTCCAGTAAATGTGGGATGTATGGAGTCAGCGAGGCTCCACATATGAGACCACTGACCAGCACCTTATTGAGTCACTCCCAGCCCGTCTACTGCTGTCCGTGCTGCACACGCCGGTTACTCTGGATATTAGTAGTAGCTATAATAATGTGACTCGACTGTGTATATATTCATAGTATCAAAACGGTTGTCCAAGATAAGAAAAACATGGGAGCTTTCCTCTAGAAAGAAGGCCACGCGAGTCCATAGGAAATGTCTGGTATTGATCTTTTTTCCCATTTTTTCTGTACATAATTAATATATGTTATACACATTGTTTCACATCTAGGCATTGCTGATGGAAGATTAAGATCTGGACATAGAAGGCGTCAGAGTGTGGAGCAGGATGAAGACCATGACAATGTCCCTGACAGGAGACGAAGACGTGGTCAAGTTCCACCGCGCCGTAGGTTGCAGCAAGACGGAGCGGACAGAAGCCGGTCCCCATTACGATCTGAGCCAATAGAACAGTCTGAAACGACAAGTGGCCGTCGTATTAATAGTGCGACCGAGCTCAGAATTTCTGGAGAATCCCAGCCTGCGTCTACTCCATCAACTACTCAGGAGAGATCCGAAAGGCTGGAGGAACCAACACAAGACCCCAGCACCAGTGAGCCGCTACCAAACCTGCAGCCGTCCAGAGAAGGAAGCAGATCTCCTCAGCAAACATCTAACAGGCTGGTGGAGCCAACACCAAGCACCAGTCAGCTGCTTCCCAACCAACAGTCGACAACAGAGACCACAGACAGCAGACCTGTGCAGAGAAGACAACGTCGGCGAGGCAGGAGAGGCAGGCAGATTGATAGACTCCCATCTCGAACTTTTACTGAAAACGAAGACATCCAGTCCTGCACTATATGCCTAGAGGACTATGAGATTGGAGAGCAAGTCACCGTTCTGCCATGTTCTCACATATTCCATCTGCCTTGTATTGCACATTGGATCCCGACAAATCCACGCTGTCCCTTGTGCCGCGTCCATGCCTTTCAAAGAAAGAGCAGGAGATAAGTACCAACAGCTGTGGTACAGAAGAAACACCAGCAGTACAGATATGATCACTGACATCTATAGTATTTTTGTGAAATCATGGCTGGAGCTTCGGCACCAGTATATTGCTGAGTGATTATCGTCTGGTCTGATTATTTTTTGTTTTGTCTACAGTACCACCTAGTCTTCTTCATCATCTTCACCTTGGACGCCAGAATCTCAATCTGCACAGAGACCTAATAATAAAAGATCCCTGATGCCGTTTCCCAGAATCCATTTATGTGATACTGGAATTTCCCTTCGGGGATTAATAAAGTTATCTTATCTTATTTTATGCCTGGGACTCCCTTCTATCTTGGATATTTCATATTCCATCTCGGTTGGATTGGCGTTTCGACTACTACTACATTTTGGCCTAAGACTTACATTACGCCTTAAAACTGGTGAGAATGGTGGTGTTCCCATGTTTACATAGGAGCAATGTAGGCCCCAAGATTACAATATTTAGGGTGATTGATATATATTGTAAAAATAAAAAGCACAGAAAAATTACTCTTTTTTTAGGGTATGTTCACAAAAGAAGTGCAAGTCACTTCTTGGGCCGCTTTTGGAGCCGTTTTTCCTAGACAATATTGAAAACAGCTCCAAAAACGGCCGTAAAAAAACGCTGAATACCTTGAAAACAGCTCTGTATTTTCAGATATTTTTGAGTTTGCGTGTGAACATACCCTAATTTCCATCAATGTACAAATTAATAGAAATTAATTACTAACATATACACCATCCAGACATAACATTAAAACCACCTGCCTTGTGTAGTCCTCCTCGTGCTGCCATAATAGCTCTGACCCGTTGGGACATGGATTTCAGAAGATCTTTAAAAGTGTTCTGTGGTATCTGGCACCAAGACGTTAGCAGATCCTTTAACCCCTTCCTGCTCCTTGACGTTCTATTCCATCATGTTATGGCAACAGGAGGCCTAACAATGGCCTCCGGGTTTGTCATCTACGGAAGTCTAGTTTGTCCTGCCTTAGGTTTGCTGTCAGTGTATTAGAATAGCGATCAGGGATTCCTGACTTCAAGTCACCTAGTGAGACAAAAAAAAAACAGTTGTAAAAAAAACAACTTTTTTCAATATTAAGTCCTTTATTTAAAAAAACAAATTGTTAATTAATAACTATTTAGTGTGGTATAACCATCTGCCTTACACCACATTTTCTGTAATTTTTTGTTTTTCACTGAATGTATCAACCAAATTTTACCACTAACATAAAGTTCAATGTGTCACCAGAAAACAGTCTCAGAATCACTTGGATAAATAAAGGCATTCCAAAGTTATTACCACATAAAGTGACACATGTCATAGTTACATAGTTACATAGTTAGTACGGCTGAAAAAGACACATGTCCATCAAGTTCAACCAAGGGACGGGAAAAGGGAAGGAAAAAATTTCTACACGTAGGAGCTAATACTTTTTTGTTCTAGGAAATTATCTAACCCTTTTTTAAAGCCATCTACTGTCCCTGCAGTGACCAGCTCCTGCGGTAGGCTATTCCATAGATTCACAGCTCTCACAGTAAAGAAGGCTTGTCGCCTCTGCAGGTTGAACCTTTTTTTCTCCAGACGGAGGGAGTGCCCCCTTGTTTTTTGAGGGGGTTTTACATGGAACAGAATTTCACCATATTTTTTGTATGTGCCATTAATATATTTATATAAATTAATCATGTCCCCCCTTAGTCGTCTTTTTTCAAGGCTAAATAGGTTTAATTCTTTTAATCTTTCCTCATAACTTAAATTCTCCATGCCCCTAATTAGCTTCGTTGCTCTTCTTTGTATTTTTTCCAACTCCAGGGCATCCTTTCTATGAACTGGAGCCCAGAACTGAACTGCATATTCTAGATGAGGCCTCACTAATGCTTTGTAAAGTGGCAATATTACATCCCTGTCCCGTGAGTACATGCCTCTTTTAATACACGACAATATCCTGCTGGCCTTTGAAGCAGCTGATTGACACTGCATGCTGTTATTTAGTTTATGATTTACAAGTACACCCAGATCCTTCTCATCAAGTGACTCCCCCAGTGTAGCTCCCCCTAGGACATATGATGCTTGCAGGTTGTTCGTACCCAGATGCATAACTTTACATTTATCTACATTAAACTTCATCTGCCAAGTGGATGCCCAAACACTTAGTTTGTTTAAATCTGCCTGCAATTCATGAACATCTTCCATATACTGAACTATATTACATAGCTTGGTGTCATCTGCAAACATAGAAATAGTGCTATTAATCCCCTGCTCTATATCATTAATAAATAAGTTGAATAATAGTGGTCACAGCACTGAACCCTGGGGTACACCACTTATAACCGGGGACCATTCAGAGAAGGAATCATTGACCACAACTCTCTGGATAAGGTCCTTGAGCCAATTCTCAATCCAATTACAAACTATATTTTCTAAACCTATAGTCCTTAATTTACCCATTAGGCGTCTATGGGGGACAGTGTCAAATGCCTTTGCAAAGTCCAAAAACACTAAATCCACAGCGGCCCCTGTGTCTAGGCTTCTGCTCACCTCTTCATATAAACACTATATCCACAGCGGCCCCTCTGTCTAGGCTTCTGCTCACCTCTTCATATAAACACTATATCCACAGTGGCCCCTGTGTCTAGACTTCTGCTCACCTCTTCATAAAAACAGATTAGGTTAGTTTGACAACTTCTGTCCTTAGTAAAACCGTGCTGGCTGTCACTTATAATGCTATTTTTTGTCACATAATCCTGTATATAGTCCCTCAATAGCCCCTCAAACATTTTCCCCACGATGGATGTTAAGCTTACTGGTCTATAATTACCCGGGGAAGACCTAGAGCCCTTTTTGAAAATAGGCACCACATTTGCGCTGCACCAGTCCCTTGGCACTATACCAGTCACTAGAGATTCTCTGAATATTATGAAAAGGGGGACAGAAATAACTGAACTAAGCTCTTTAAGAATTCTAGGGTGTATCCCATCTGGTCCCGGGGCCTTGTGCACATTTATTTTATTTAATTTAGCTTGGACCATCTCTACATTCATCCAATTCCGTATATCAACTGATATATTAACAGCACTGGCAGCGGCTACATCAGCTGCTCTTTCTTCAGTTGTATATACAGAGCTAAAGAACCCATTTAGTAACTCTGCCTTCTCTTGATCCCCTGTGATCAACTCCCCATTACCATTATCTAGGGGTCCTACATGTTCAGACCTTGGCTTTTTAGCATTTATATACTTGAAGAATTTTTTGGGATTTGTTTTACTATCCTTGGCCACCTGCCTTTCATTTTGTATTTTTGCTAATTTTATTACATTTTTACAGATTTTATTAAGCTCTTTATATTTTACAAAGGCTTCAGACGTACCCTCAGATTTGTATTTTTTAAATGCCCTTTTTTTGTCATGTATTGCCCCTTTCACAGAAGGTGTAAGCCATGTGGGGTTTAATTTGAGTCGTTTATACTTGTTACCTATAGGAATACATTTTGCACTATAATAACCCAAAGTAGATTTGAAAATCTCCCATTTATCATTTGTCCCATTATTTGACATTAGTTCTTCCCAGTCTATATCCTGAATTGCCGCCTTCATCCTGGGGAAATTGGCTTTCTTAAAATTAAATGTTTTTGCCCTCCCAGCCTGTGTTTGTTTTTTACAGTATAGGTAAATGTAACTATATTGTGATCACTGTTACCGAGGTTTTCACGAACATTGACGTTCCCAACAAGATCTGCATTATTAGAAATGACCAGATCCAACAGAGCTTCACCTCTAGTTGGGTCTTCCACAAACTGGCCCATAAAATTTTCCTGCAACAGGTTGAGGAAATGTCTCCCCTTAGATAATGTCAGATTAGACAAATGGGCTCTGAGCCTTAAGGCCCAACCTAGGCTTCGTCATTAAGGGGTTAAGTCCTGTAAGTTGTGAGTAGGGGTCTCCATGGATTGGATTTGTTTTTCCAGCACATCTCACAGATGATTGATTGAATTAAGAATATGGAGGCCAGGTCAACACCTTGAACTCTTTGCCATGTTCCTCACATCAGTCCTGAACGATTTTTGCAGTGTGGCGGGGGCATTATCCTGCTGTAAGACAGCACTGACATTAAAGAATACCTTTACCATGAAGAGGTGGATTTGTCTGTAGCAATGTTTAGGTAGGTGGTCTGTGACAAAAAACAGTATGGGAATATCAAAATAACCACCATAAATTCCCCATAGAAAATTGTGCCATAATCTGTCAAATCAGATGAAATTCTAGTGTTGGGTCCCAGTGACTCCAACTGAGGGGCTTGCATTTAAAAAAAATAAAAAAATCATTATTAGTTTTTAGCATTGGATAAAGCAAAGGAGAAACAACAGGAACCTCTCAGAGGAACCTCTCAGAGAGCGGCGCTGTGCTCCGTATACTGCACGAGCAGTAGTACAGCGAGTACATAGAGTACAGCGGGGCCGATCATATGACGAAGAGTCGAGTCGTCACCAAAGAAGACTGTACAACTAGACTTCCGGTTCCTCATCAGCGCTATAAAAATCTATGAAAATCTCAGAAACAGCACCAAGGGGGACGGGAATGTATATTAGCGAGTTTACTCACATGTAGCATCTATGGCCAGGGGCCGTCGGTTCCACTCACCTCCTGACGCCCACAGCCATGGATCTGTGAGCGCTGGTCCCCATCTCACTTCCGCTCCGGTCCGCCAGTGTGACGAATGGAAGACAGCATTTAACACCCGTGACGGGCACTACAAATACGTAGTGGTGCCCTTCGGACTGTGTAACGCTCCCGCAGTGTTTCAGGAACTCGTTAATGATATCTTCCGAGATCTCCTCTATATCTGTGTTGTTGTTTATCTCGATGATATTTTGATTTTCTCCCCAAGCTGATATTTATACGCCAAGCTGGAGAAGTGCGTCTTTGAGAGGAGTTCTCTGCACTTCCTGGGCTACATCATATCGGATCAAGGTCTCAAGATGGATCCTGAGAAAGTGAGAGCTGTCCTGGAGTGGCCACGTCCTCAAGGTCTGAGGTCCATACAGCGTTTCCTGGGATTTGCCAATTTCTACCGGCAGTTTATCCCAAACGTCTCATCGCTGACATCTCCTATTTCCACCCTTACCAAGAACGATGTGAACGCCAAGGTGTGGACCCCAGAGGCAGAGTCCACATTTTTTAGTCTCAAAAAAGCCTTTACTTCTGCCTCAATCCTCTATCATCCTGACGTATATATACAGTTTTCTTTGGAGGTGGACGCCTCTTATGTTGGTGCAGGCGCACTTCTGTTCCAGAGGAGCCCCAAAGGAAAGGCAGTAGTATGTGGCTACTACTCGAGACTTTTTTCTTCTGCAGAGCGCATTTACTCTGTTGGGGATCAGGAGCTACTGGCCATCAAATTGGCTCTGGAGAAGTAGAGCCATCTGCTGGAGGGCGCAGCTCACCCCATCCTAATCTACACCGACCACATGAACCTCACCTACCTTCAGTCCGCTCAACGACTAAATCCCTGTCACGCAGAGTGGCCGCTGACAGGAATGTGAGGGCCGATGCCCTGTCCAGGTCATTTGAAACGGATAACACGGTGGAGTCTCTTCAAACTATTATAGACCTGTCCTGCATTATCACTGCCAATCCTTTGCAGGTTAGAGACATCCCTCCGGGAGGACTTTTGTTCGATTAGCAGGCAGGAGAAGAATTCTCCGATGGGGACACAGTTCTAAACTGGCTGGGCACCCTGGTGTTTGTAAAACCCGAGACCTGATTGCTCGTCACTTTTGGTGGCCCACGCTGCCCAAGGATGTTGTGGACTTTGTCTCTTCTTGCACGGTGTGTGCTTCTAACAAGGTTACTAATTCCAAGCCTGCCGGCCTCCATCAACCTGTGCCTATACCCAATGCCACCTTGCAGCACATTGTGATGGACTTTGTCACTGACCTTCCTCCCTCAGCAGGATGCAACACTGTCTGGGTGGTGGTGGACCGGTTCTCGAAGATGGCACAATTTATCCCGCTGACCGGCCTACCTTCTGTTCCCCGAATGGCGAATCTCTTCATCCAGCACATCTACCGCTTGCATGGCTTGCCCTTCACATTGTGTCTGATCGGGGGTTTCAGTTTACCTCGAGGTTCTGGAGGGCTCTCTGTAAACTCCTGGATGTGATATTGGACTTTTCCACAGCCTATCACCCCCGGTCCAATGGGCAAGTCGAGAGGATCAACCAGATCATGGAGAATTATCTCCGTCACTTCATTTCCTTACAGCATGATAACTGGGTACAGCTTCTTCCTTGAGCCGAGTTCTCGTACAACAACCACACAAGCGAGTCCACCACTTCCACTCCGTTTTACATTGTATACGGTCAACATCCTAGAGTCCCTCTTCCAGTGTCTACTACTTCTCAGGTACCCGCTGCTGACTCTGCATTTGGGGACTTCCTGTAAATTTGGCAACAGATCCGGGCATGAAGCGAAAAGCGGATACAAGAAGAGAGCCGCCGCAGTATTTTCCAAGTACCAAAGTCTGGCTGTCCTCATGGAACATTCGTTTGAGGGTGCCTTCATACAAGTTTGCTCCCAGGTTTCTCTGTCCTTTTGAGATTCGGCAACAGATTAACCCTGTCTCCTATAAACTGCTGCTGCCTCCTACCCTCAGAATCCCCAACTCCTTTCATGTGTCCCTCCTGAAACCAGTGGTCCTGAACTGCTACAGCAAGACTTCCTGTTCCACAACTGCTCCCAGCGGTTCTTCTGATGTGTTCGAGGTGAGGGAGATCCTGGACTGCAAGAGGGTAGGAGGAAGGACTTTCTATTTGGTGGACTGGAGAGGCTTTAGTCCTGAGGAGAGGTCCTGGGAGCCGGAGGAGAACCTTGATGCCTCTGCTCTTAAGAAGCTCCTCTCGCTCTAGTCCCAAGAAGAGGGGGCGTAAGAGGGGGGATACTGTAGCGTCCAGGGCCATCGGGTCCACTCACCTGACGCCCGCAGCCATGGATCTGTGAGCGCTGGTTCTCATCTCCTTCCCAGGAGACGCCAGCGCTCACTTCTGCTACGATCTGCTCTGTCCCGTAGGGTGCGCGCGCACGCTCGTGCCCTCTCTTAAAGGGCCAGCGCACGCACATGTAGGAAATCACCATCATCAACACACATGATTTCCTGGACTATAAGAAGGGCCCAACCCATCTGATCCTTGCCTGAGCATTGTTAGTATACCCCAAGTCTGTCTTTCACTTCAGAGACTGTGCACGCGTGCACACAGCTCTATGCCCTGGCTGTTGCTAACAGCCATGGGCACTGGGCAGAATGTCAGGGGTCAATCTTTTGGCCCCTGAACATGTGATCGCTGTGACAACCAATCACAGCGATCACATGCATTTCTGCATAGAAAACAGTGTGCACTCGATCGCGTGCACACAGCCCTGTGCCCACGCTGTTACCAACAGCTCTGGGCACTGGGCAGAGTATCAGGGACCAATCTGATGGTCCCTGAACATGTGGTCACTGTGAAAACCTATCACAGCGACCACATTTGTTTTATTTTGACTTTTCTGGCAGTAAATCTCCTGCCTCTTTTCTTCTCCTCAAACATTGTTTCAGTTTGAGGAGAAGAAGAGACTCGGGAGAATTGCTGCCAGAAGAATACAGTTACAGTTACAAAAAAATACAGTTAGACTCATAAAACATTCTCTGTATAGATAGATTTCTATCTATCTATACAATCTATCTATCCATCTATCTTTTTTTCTATCTACCTTTCTTTCTTTTATTCTATTAGAATAGGCAGGTAGGGAGTATATAATTATATATATATCCACATATATATATAATATATATAGCAATAGCGGTTTATTTTTTGTTAGCGGTAGTGTAGATATATATAGCAGTTAGTTTGTGTGTTTTATAGAAAAAAAAATAATAATTTGTTTAGTTAGTGTTAGTTACGTTATGGCGAGGAAGTTGTTTAGCGCCAAGGAGGCATACGCCATGCTGTGGTCTGAGTCGGAGACCGCATCAGAGATGGCGTCCGAGATGGAACCTGTTTTAGGTAGTGACGATGACAGCGTCACTTCAGGTTCATCTTCAGGGAACGTTGTCCCTGATGCAGTTGAAACTGCAGAACATGAAAGCGCAGGGCCAAGTAGCGCTGTAGCACAGGACAGCCTGGTCCCTTCAGTCCAGGCTCTTGTATGGGCACCTGCCCCATCTTTTGGGCCTAGAATCCACGGATTTACTGCCACTCCTGGCATAACCGTGGACAATACAAATTTTGTCCAAATGGATTACTTCCATTTATTTATAACGGACGACATCCTAAATCAGATTGTCCACGAAACAAATTTATATGCCACGCAATATATAAGGCAGAAACCTTCATCCACCCATGCCAGAGATTGGACGCCCACCAATTAGCAGGAATTAAAAAAATTTTTGGGGCTCACCCTAAATATGGGTATTGTCAAAAAGCCCTCCATTAGGTCTTACTGGTCAACAAGACCCGCCCAAGCCACCCCAGTATATTCTGCAGTAATGCCCAGGTCTCGTTATGAGACAATAATGAGGTTCCTCCACTTCAATGACAACGCACAGGCCCCCCCAAGTACCGATGCAAACCGGGATCGGTTGTTCAAAATAAGACCGCTAGTAAATTCCCTGAATAATTTATTTCTGCAACTCTACACCCCTGAGCAGAATGTAAGTGTGGACGAATCCCTCCTCAACTTTCATGGCAGACTTAGCTTTCGCCAATATCTACCTTCCAAAAGGGCAAGATATGGCGTTAAGCTCTACAAACTGTGTGAAAGCGGGTCAGGATATACCACCGCCTTCAGGATTTATGAAGTGCGGGACCGCTCAATAAATGTTCCTGGATGCCCCCCTGATCTTTCCACCAGCAGTAAGATCGTGTGGGAGATAATGCAGCCTCTGCTTCACCAGGGGTACCACCTGTACTGTGATCATTTTTATTCCAGTGTGCCCGTTTAGGCATTTGCATGCTGCAAGGACTGGGGCATGTGGTACCATGCGCAAAAACAGAATTGGTTTTCCACAGCAATTAGTGGGGAAGCGCATGGTAAAGGGGGTCTCCTGTGCTTATGCATCTGAAGAATTGCTGGCGGTCAATTTCAGGGATCGCAAAGATGTGTATGTGCTAAGCACGATTCATACCGCAGGAACAGTGGCAGTGAGGGAAAGAGGGGCAACATCGGACAAGCACAAACCAGTGATCGGGTCCGAATATAACAAGTACATGGGGGGGGGGTGGATTTAAGCGACCAGGTTTTACAGCCCTATTTAGTAAAACGCCAAACTAAAACCTGGTACAAAAAAGTGGCCATTTATCTGTTACAGGTGGCAAATCCACAACTCATTTGTGCTCTACAAAAAAAACAGAGGCAGAGACACATACCTGGATTTCCAGGAGAAAATTATTGAAGGCCTCATATTTGATGTTCAGGACACACGAGAATGCCCCCAGTCTGAGGATGTCACGCGACTGACTGAAAGACACTTCATCAGTGGGATTCCCCCAACACCAACAAGAAGCAACCCCCAGAAAAAGTGCCGCGTCTGCAGAAAAGACCGGCACCGCAAAGATTCCCGATATTTCTGTCCCTCATGTCCCTCACAACCAGGCCTGGGCATTGAGCCATGTTTTAAAAAATACCACACTGTTCTGCATTATTAGATTTTAGTTAATTCGTTGAAAATATATTTGCCCTACATTACGTTTTTATTTTTCCCCTGATTTTACTCCAAGGGTGGGGGAGGGAATGGGTGGGGGGTGGATGTCATGTTTGATGTTCTCTAAAGTTCATCTGCTGGAGAGCTCCATTTGCATAAACCTGCAATTTCTTATTTTAGAAAACCCAAAAAAATAAATTCCCATTCTACCCCTAGATGAATATTTTGGGATTTCTGCTTCAAGAGCAGATATTTTGGACGTGTTATAGAAACTCTGTTGAGTTTTGTAAAACCAGCTTTGAAAAAAAGTGATTTGTGAAATAATCTTCTTCTATCGTCCGCCCTCCTACTTCTCTATGTGATAATAAGACACACATATTTGGTATCCCCATGCACAGGAGAAGTGGCAGAAAGTGAAAGGAGATTATTTTTGTCCGTGGTCTATGCCGTGTGTGAAAAATGCTGGTATAAACTGACGTATTTGCTAAAAAATTGCTAATTTTATTTTGATCCATCTTATTCAAGAAACTTTCAGAAGAAAACTGGACAGTCTAAAAATATGATAAACCCCTTGAAGGAAACCTTGTGGGGTCTACTTGTGTGAATGAAGTCATTTATGGGGTGATTCTAATGTTTCAGCAGCATTAGGCCCCCCAGAAAACAGTATGCGGCTATAAAGTCAAGTGCAGAATTCCTGGACCAAAAAGCCTCCTTTTATGCCAAGCCCTGGCACATGCCCGCACAGTGAATAAGGCACACATATTTGGTATCCCCATGCACGGGAGAAGTGGCAGAATGTGAAAGGAGATTATTTTTGTCCGTGGTCTATGCCGTGTGTGAAAAATGCTGGTATAAACTGACGTATTTGCTAAAAAATTGCTAATTTTATTTTGATCCATCTTATTCAAGAAACTTTCAGAAGAAAACTGGACAGTCTAAAAATATGATAAACCCCTTGAAGGAAACCTTGTGGGGTCTACTTGTGTGAATGAAGTCATTTATGGGGTGATTCTAATGTTTCAGCAGCATTAGGCCCCCCAGAAAACAGTATGCGGCTATAAAGTCAAGTGCAGAATTCCTGGACCAAAAAGCCTCCTTTTATGCCAAGCCCTGGCACATGCCCGCACAGTGAATAAGGCACACATATTTGGTATCCCCATGCACAGGAGAAGTGGCAGAATGTGAAAGGAGATTAATTTTGTCTGTGGTTCATTTTGTGTGGGAAAAAGCTATCATAAACTGACGCAATTGCTAAATTCTTGCATTTTTTTCCAATTTTGCCCACTTTAGAGAAAGAAATAAAAATGATATATACTGACAAATGCCACTAAAACAAAGCCCTATCTGTCCTTTAAGAAGAGTGTAAAATTCAAAGATGAACTTTATTCACCTGCAGAGTTATAGTCATCTAAAGAAGCGCAAAGCAAAATTGTCAAATTTGCTCTGGTCATTTAGCTGTAAAACAGCCTAGTCCTTAACCGGTTAAAGGTCTGTGTCCATACATACTGACAGTTTCCAATCATCGCTGACGAAATGCCTTCGTCCGGGGGTGGCGTCTCTCCAGTGGGACCCTCCATTTACATGCACAGCATCCAATCAGGCATGATAGGGGCGTTACTCATCCAGGCAATGTGTTAGCTCGTACTGGTGTCATGCGCCAGGTCTAAAGATGGCCGACGGCACACTCCTGGCCACGCGTCATCCAGGCGGGCGGGGGATCGACGACGGCTGACGTCGCGAAGCCCCGCCCACTGGGATATAGACGCACGAGCAACGAGATAGCCCAGTCACTCCCCCTGGCGTAAGCGCACAGCTGTACATGCCTGGATATATAGGTGGGTATGGATACAGATTAGCCTGACTGGACGATGTCGCAACAAAAGACATAGTATTGATTTATACATTGGATGAAGTACCAAACTGACAGTATGGCGATGGCGTTATGAACTATAATTCTATCATCGGTCATGGTTATATGTCAAGCACATCATTGAGAAATAAATGCATAAAAATAAATAGATTAAAAATATATTTATATTATGTATGATGGTGATATGAAATAAAGTGACCCGAAATTGGTAAAACATTATATGTTGTATGTTTTTATGTGTGATAAAAAAGTGAGTAGAACCTATGTATAAAATTGGTTATGTGAATTCATATAGTATAAGTGTACACAAAACTATGTATATACAAAAAAATATAACTATATATCATGAAAAATAAAAAATATATATATATTAAGTGACATGTATAGATATGCATATTTAGACATATAAATAAATATGCAAGTGCAAAAACGGATAAAAATATAAATAGAAGAGAAATGACATTAGTGAAGAAAAAAGTATACGTACATTGTACAGAAACATATTCCAAACATGACTGTGTGTGTGACTAAAAGGTGAAAAGCGTGTAACCAATGTGGAAACAAAGAATAATAGAAATATATACAACAGATGCATAAAATATACGCATGTATAAGCTATATATAATAAAAATGCTCATAAAATACATTTAGTGCATTTAATAAAATAAATGTATATTTCTATGCAATCATATAACCAAAATGGATCAATATGCATATTATTGTTATATGAGTCATTATTCGCTATATTAGCCACATGTCTTCATAGAAATATTCCTACTTCCGAGGTCACCCAATAAAGTAGCGACACAACTATCTGTAGAGAAACTGAAAAATGGAGGGCAAATTAATAACAATACAAATTAAAATAAAATATATACAACGTACATTTATGTTATAAAGAGTGACCCACTGGAGGTCAATGGTCAGAGAAATGGAGCAAAATTCACATTTTCATTTAGTCCAAGTGGACGCAGAGTCCCCAGAGTCCAGATCCACTTTGATTCACACTGAGCCAGTTTTTTTTTATATATCGCCTTTACGAATATTTGGTTCGATGCAATCAATGCCCCTAACTTTCAATTTCGTCGGGTCACATGCATGGTGTGTCTTAAAGTGTGTCTACAGCTTTTAAAGTTTCTAATGTTTCAATGGCCCCCGCTCCCATGATGTCTCTTACATGTTCTCTAACCCGGATCTTAAATTCTCTGGATGTGAGACCAATATATATTTTGGGGTATGGGCATGTAGCATAGTAAACTACTGCTTTTGTTGAACACGAAATTGAATGCGTAATGGTAAAGGTTTTCTTACCTGCTGAATAAGAAAAAGAGGTCGCCCTCTCAATGTTGGGGCACGCAACACAACTTCCACATGCTCTACAGCCCCATTTTGGGTACCAAATGGGAACTTCAAGTCATTACGTTGATAGTAGCTCTTGACAAGATAGTCTTTGAGGTTTTGTGATCGTCTCGCAGAGATACTTGGGTACTTGGTGATATATTTTTCTATTGTGGGGTCTGTGAGTAAAATGGGCCAAAATTGTTTAATTATTCCCTTCATTTGAAACCAGCGTGATTGGTAGTTTGTTGTAAATCTTACCTGTACTTCAGACTGGCTTTTCGGTTTAGGGAATAAAAGATTCTCTCTCGGAGTACTTTTGGCACGATAGTACGCTTTTTTGATCGATCTTTTGCTATATCCGCGGGCCAGAAAACGATTAGTGAGGTCATAGGCTTGTTTTTCAAAGACCTCTATAGAGAAACAAATCCTTCTGATCCTGAAGAATTGGCCTGTTGGTACTGCCCATATAGTCTGTTTGGGGTGAGAAGAAGAAGCATGAAGAAAAGAGTTTACCGCAGTGGTTTTACGGAATACATCAGTTTGGAGGAAACCATTAGAGTCCCGTAATAGTTTAATGTCCAAAAATTCTGCTTGATGTTTATTAGAATGATAGGTTAACTTGATATTGAAGTCATTTTTGTTCAAGTCATGTATAAAAGTGGCAAGTGATGCCGGCGTATCTTTCCAGATGAGCAGGATGTCATCAATGTATCGGGACAAAAAAATATGACCTGGTCCATTGAGACACCCTGCCCACCCTGGAAAAGATCCCTCTCCCACAGCCCGAGGAACAAATTGGCATATGAGGGTGCACAGGCCGCCCCCATTGCCGTTCCCTGGAGCTGTAGGTAGAAAGACCAGTTAAAAATGAAAAAGTTGTGAATAAGGGCGAATTCAAGTAAGGTAAGTATAAACTTAGAGAAATTAGTTTCCATGTTTCCTGTGTTGAGAAAGAATTCAGCTGCTTTGAGTCCGTCAGCATGACGTATACTGGTGTATAGCGACTCAACGTCGCAAGTGACTGACAACATATCATCCTCTATATTGATTCCGTCAACCCTTTGCAGAAGATCTGCTGTGTCTCGTACGTATGATGGTAAGCACTCGACAAATCCCTTTAAATTATAGTCAATAAAGTTACAGTTTTTTTCTGTCATATTACCCCTACCTGATATGATGGGCCTTCCTGGAGGAATCTTAGAGTCTTTATGGACTTTAGGTAGTAAGTAGAGGGTTTGGATTGTCGGTTCAACTGGTGTAAGTGCTTTGTAAAGCTCCTTTGTGATGGTGTTGTCAAATAGGGCTTTATTCAATATTTTTAGAGTAAATACAGATAGACCTACAAAATTATTATAATCCCCAGACCTCCCTAAACAAAAACAGACCCCTAAATAATTACAGACCCCAGATCAGACCCCTAAAGAAATGCAGACCCCAGACCAGACCCCTAAATAAATACAGACCCCAGACCAGACCGCTAAATAAATGCAGACCCCAGACCAGACCCCTAAATAAATGCAGACCCCAGACCAGACCCCTAAATAAATACAGACCAAAGACTAGACCCCTAAATGAATACAGACCCCAGACCAGACCCCTAAATAAATACAGACCCCAGACTACACCCCTATATAAATACTGACCCAAGAATATGCCCCTAAATCAATGCAGACCGCAGAACAGACCCCTAAACAAATACAGACCCCAGACTGGACCCCTAAATAAATGCAGACCCCTGACTAGACCTCTAAATAAATGCAGACCCCAGACTAGACACCTAAATCAATGGAGACCCCAGACCAGACACCTAAATCAATGTAGACCACAGACCAGACCACTAAATAATTACAGACCCCAGACCATATCCCTAAATGAATTCAGACTACAGACCTAACCCCTAAATAAATACAGACCCCAGACTAGACCTCTAAATAAATGCAGACCCCTAAATAAATACAGACCCCAGACCCCTAACAAAATACAGACCCCAGACCAGACCCCTAAATAAATACAGACCCCAGACTAGACCCCTTAATAAATACAGACCCCTAAATATAAACCCAGATTCTATATTTGTTTGGAGTCTTACTGGTGTTTCCGTTTATAATGTGGGGGTACATGTAAGCGGGGCGGAGTATATAAGGGGCATAGTCAGGGGGTATAATAATGGGGTAAAAAAAATAATAAATAATCCATAGATGTGTGTTACGCTGTGACACAATCCTTTCTGCACAGGCCGGTGTCGCACTGATATATGGCGTCCTTCCTTATCCCCCGTTTGGTCCACACTCCGCACCTTTGCAGTTTGGGGAATTTTGCTGTGAAGTGTTGTCCTGGTATAATACGGGCACCCTCGCTTCCAGCGGATATGTTTGGGCCCTCCCCTTCCTGGTTCCCTAATTTTAGAACCTTAATAATTCGCCTCTTGAAACAGAATAAATGTTCCCCTCGGGCACAACTGCATATTTTTTTATTTCCTGGCTTATTGGAGTCATAACTAATTTTATTTTTCATAGACGTAGTGGTATGAGGGCTGGTTTGTTGCGGGACGAGCTGTAGCGATTATTGGTACCATTTTGGGGTACATGCGACTTTTTGATCACCTTTTATCCTATTTTTTGGGAGGCCAGGTAAACAAAAAAACGCAATTCTGGCACAGATTTTTTAGTTTTTTTCATACAGTGTTCACCACGCGTTATAAACTACATGTTACCTTTATTCTGCGGGTCAGTACGATTCCGGCAATACCTAATTTATAGAACTTTTTTATGTTTTACAACTTTTTGCACAATAAAATTACTTTTGTAAAAAGAATGTATTTTTTCTGTCGCCAAGTTGTGAGAACCATAACGTTTTAATTTTTTTGTCGCCGGAGCTGTACGAGGGCTTGTTTTTTGCGGGACGAGCTATAGTTTTTATAGGTACTATTTTTGGATACGGGCGAATTTTTGATCACTTTTTTATTCCAATATTTGTAGGGCAAAGTGACCAAAAAACAGAAACTCTGGTATAGTTTTTTACGGGTTTTTTTTTACGCTGTTCACCGCGTGCAATAAATAATATAATATTTTGATACCTCAGGTCGTTAGGGTCGCGGCGATGCCAAATACGTATGGTTTATTATTTTTTTTCAATAATAAAGGACTTGATAAGAGAAAAAGGGCAATTGTGTTTTATTTTATTACTTGAAACTTTTATTGTTTTCAAACTTTTATTTTTTTCACTTTCTTTTACACTTTTTCATACTTTCTTTTACACTTTTTTTCAAGTCTCACTAGGGGACTTGAAGTTCCAACTGTCTGATGTTTTTTTTCTAATACATTGAACTACCTACGTAGTGCAATGTATTAGATCTGTCAGTTATTCACTGACAGCAAGCCAATTAGGCTTCCCCTTCTGGCGGGGCCTAATCGGCTTCCGTAATGGCAGAGCAGGAGGCCACTGTGTCTCCTGTTGCCATAGCAGCAGTCGCCAGTCCTGATTGCCTGTCAGAGCTGGTGATCTGCTAGTAACCACTACGATGCAGCAATCGCTTTCGATTGCTGCATCGAAGGGGTTAATGGCAGGGATCGGAGCTAGCTCCGGTTCCTGCCATTACAGGTGGATGTCCGCTGTAACATACAGCTGACTTCCACCACTGATGACGACGGATCAGCTCCTGAGCCGGCGCCATCTTGCCGGTGGCTACGGAAGCCAATCAGGCTCCGACGCCGGGCGGATCTTGACCGGCTTCCGTGCTAGGCAGACCGGAAGGCCAGTATTAGGCCTCCGGATGCCATTGCAGCCACCGGAACCCCGGCAATTTCATTGCTGGGGTTCCGATGAGCTGCAAACACCTTAAGTGCAGCACTCGCGTTTGAGCGCTGCACTTAAGGGGTTAATGGCGGGGATCAAAGCTAATTTCAGTCCCCGCCATTACAGCCGGCTGTCAGCTGTAAGATACAGCTGAGATCCGGTGATGATGGCACAGACTCAGATTCAGAGACGGTGCCAAACATTTGGCGTATGGATACGGCAATTTGCGGGAAGTCATAGCTTTCCATGGCGTACCCATACGGCAAATGTCGGGAAGGGGTTAATGTAAGGATGTGTACACTTAATTGTGCAGCAACGCTTGTTGTCTCCATTCTATGTCAGTGTGGGAAGTAGATGTCCGGCCTTATGATTTTGTGATATGTGATAGACCCAGAATCCCAATCACCAAACCAAAGAATGCAAAATAAAGACACAAAACATTATAATTGGGTGTTAAATGATCAAAACTTTTATTATATTATATGACCAAACCCAAAATGGCAAACCTCCGACTCACGAAGAGTCACCCTCCAGCACGCAGGAAAGGAAAAACCCCCTGTGGGGGAAACCTCTAGGGAAACCATGGCTGGAGGATTGCCCTTCCTCTGGGCTTAGAAGGTGCCAAAATATCATTTGTAGCAGAATTTGTACGTTTTCTCAGATTTTCAAGGAAAGACAATACAATGAACGAACGACATAAAACACATAAATCGGCTGATCTGGTTGGCTAGGCGGATGTCTCTCTACCTGGGCACTCATTAAAATAAATGGGCGATCCACGGATGAGACGGGTCCTCCAGATGCCTCCTTGTAGCACCTGTCTCTGCTCTGGCTAATAGAGGGGGATCTCCTGCTGGAATCCCCCCTCTATTACAGACAACCCGTATGAAGAGGATGGCATCACTGTGATGAAGAAGTGGTCTGGGGTGAAGGGTTTCCCTGCTAGAACCTCCAAATTACATCAGGTCGGTATTGGTGGGGAAGTCAAGCTCAAGGTCCTCAGTCCCATCCAATATGGCGCTGAATGTGGCAGTAAAACCTTCTAATATGGAATCTTCTTTATGTCATAAACACTTGTATTTATGACATCAGCACCTTCATCATCATTACTACAGGAATTTATTACCACTGCACAACTCATACATTGTGACGTCACCCACAGTGGTCTGAAGTGTTAACCCTTTAATGACTGGCAGTGTACTTACCACAGAGGCCATAAAGCTGAATAGAACATATCAGCGGCCATAAAGGAAAAGGGATAATGCAGGGAGCATCTCCGCACAAGAACTATCCATGACAAAGGGTTGTCCAGGATAAGATAACTTGTCTGCTTTCTCCAAAAACCAGCACCACACCTGTCCATAGGTTGTGTGTGGTACTACAGCTCATTACCATTCACTTCAATGGAGCAAACCTGCAATACCAGATACAACCTGTGGATAGGTGTGGTGCTGTTTTTGGAAGAAAGCAGACATATTTTTCTAATCGTGCACAGCTCCTGTTAGAAATAGTTCAAAAAAAGTGGGGGGAGAAGGAGAAGAAGGGGAGAGGGAAAGAAGAAATTAAAAAAAGGGAAAAAGGGGAACTCTGAGGTAAAAGAAATCAAACTAGACTGAAAGGAGTCTGCTGGAGGTGCCAGATGGAAAGACAGATTTCTGCCATGGGGACCAGATTAGTTGAAATGTATCTTGAAGGGGGGCTTCAGAGAGTGGGTTTTAACCCCTTCCCGCCCTATGAAGTGCTGTTGCATTGAAAAACTATGCAGTTCATCTTCGAATGCAGCGTCACAAAAACAAATTATTTTGTAAAAAATAAAACTATATAAATTTGGTATCGCCATAATCGTAGCGACCCGCAGAATCAAGTTATCATGCAATTCATGCCGCCCGATGAACACTGTAAAATCAAAACAGAAATGGCGGAATTACAGGTTTTTTTTCAATTCACCCCACAAAATGTAGGTTTTTAAAAAAAAAAAATTAATACATTATATGGTACATTAGTCTGCAGGGTAAATTCCACATAAACAGCGCCATTCATCGGTTAACTGTTTAAATGATACCAGCTCAAGTGACCTTTATCGAGAAACACCATAAGAAATGTTTTCACAATTAACCTTCTAATTGGGCCTAGCATGTGTGGTACTGTCTGCTAAGCCGTTGTATCTAAGCATATTATATGTGATACTGTCTGCTGAGCCGCTGTCTCCTATCAAGTAGCAGAGCTATCAGGTGTCATAGTGTAATGAAACGGGGTAGGGAGACAGACAGGTGAGCCCTAATCTACCCGAAACTCAGTCCCTGCCTACTTGCACGGCCCGTCCTAAGTGACGGCGTACAACTGGGCGATGGTCGATACGCTCAATAAGTGCAAGACAGACAACACAAGACAAGGGCACACAGAAGATAAAGGGGGAGGTAGGGGCAGTTGCCCACGGCAACACCGTGCGCAACAGGCAGTGGTGAACGAGCCGAGACAAACCAGGAGAGTACGAAGTAGCAAATCAGAGCAGGAGAATAGTCAGTCAAGCCAGGGTCAATAAGTAACAGCGGTCAATAAGGTAAGTAGCAAGAATCGCAGAGCCAGGAAACCAGACAATCACAGGCAAGGAACATGCTGCAAGTGAGGGTAAAAATAGACCAAGGGCAGGAGCTAGAACCGTCAGGCCAGGCTTTGATAGGTTCTCCCTCTCCTCAGCCTGCCAGCCTGAGTGGTAACAGATCGCGTCACTCGAGCAGACCTTGGAGCTGATGAAGGCTGATTAACCCCGGGCGTCGACACAGAACCTGTGTCTGGCAAACCCTTTACAGTACCCCCCTTTTTATGAGGGGCCACTGGACCCTTCCTAGGTGGGCCTGGCTTGTTGGGGAACCGAAATTGGAACTTGCTGAGCAATATACCGGCGTGAACATCCCGGGCGGGTACCCAAGTCCTCTCCTCAGCCCCGTATCCTCTCCAATGGACCAGGTACTGGAGGGAGCCTTGGACCATCCTGCTGTCCACAATCTTGGCTACCTCGAATTCTACCCCATCCGGAGTGAGAACAGGAACCGGAGGTTTCCTCGATGTAGCCAAGGACGGGGAGCAGCTTTTCAAGAGGGAGGCAAGGAAAACGTTGTGTATCTGAAAAGACGGGGGTAACTCCAGCCGGAAGGTGACAGGGTTGAGGACCTCAATAATTTTGTATGGCCCTATATACCAGGGAGCAAACTTCTTGGACGGAACTTTAAGGCGCAAATTTTTAGAAGACAGCCACACCAGATCCCCGACCACAAGCAGAGGGTTAGTTGAACGTCTTTTATCTGCCTGAGTCTTTTTGATGATCTGGGACGCCTCAAGGTTCTTCTGAACCTAGGCCCAGACTGTGCACAGTTCCCGATGAACGACATCTACCTCGGTATTGTTGGAACCACCAGGTGAAACGGAGGAGAACCGTGGATTAAGCCCAAAATTACAGAAGAAGGGGGAAACCCCCGACGAGCTACTGACCCGGTTATTAAGGGAAAATTCGGCGAGGGGAATGAAGGAGACCCAATAATCTTGAAAGTTTGAGATAAAACAACTTTAGTATAGTTCCACAGACTGATTAGTCCTCTCAGTTTGGCCATTAGTTTCAGGATGGAAGGCCGAGGAAAAGGACAGATCAATCTCCAGCTTCTTACAGAAAGCTCTCCAAAACAATGAAACAAATTGTACCCCTCTGTCAGAAACAATATTGACCGGAACCCCATGACGCAGGATGTGTTTGACAAACAAGGTAGCTAACGTCTTGGCATTGGGTAGTTTCTTGAGGGGTGCAAAGTGGCACATCTTACTGAAGCGGTCTCCTACAACCCACACCACCGACGTGCCTTGGGACGGAGGCAGATCGGTGATAAAATCCATGGAGATATGGGTCCAAGTCTCTGGGGAATGGGCAAAGAACTTAGTAAACCCGCAGGTCGGGACCTGGGAGTCTTGGACCTAGTACAAATTTCACAAGCGGCGACGTAGGCCTTAACGTCTTTAAGCAACCCAGGCCACCAATAGGTTCTAGAAATGAGGTGCTTGGTACCCAGGATGCCTGGATGGCCAGATAGTGCGGAGTCGTGGTTCTCCCTGAGCAACCTTAGCCGGAATTGCAGGGGAACAAATAGCTTGTTCTCAGGAAGGTTCTCGGGAGCAGAAGCTTGATCAGCCGCAATTTCGGAGACTAAGTCTGAATCCACAGAGGATATGATTATACCTGGGGGCAAAATACAAGCGGAATCCTCCTCAAGAGAGGGGCTGGCCATGAAACTACGTGACAGAGCATCAGCTTTAACATTTTTTGTCTAACTCCAAGGACTTCCCAGCTACAGCGAACAGGCCTTGACCCCCTCAAGCCTGAGAGTCCCGCCACAACAAAATAGCCCTCCCAATGCCATCCTGCAAGCCCAAGCACCACAAATCCATTCCCACATCCATTCCCACATCATTCAGGTGAACACCATCTGCACTCCAATACGCTCCAACTCCAGCTTCCAAGTCCCAGTGCCGAACACATATGCCGCCATTCCGCGCAACAAATGCAGACACCGCCCTGTTAACTTTTATCCAGGCTTTGTTGATCCGCTCCACCGACCGTGCCAAACGCCAGGATTTTCTAGGCACAATATCCGACCACACCGTCATCAAGTTCGGGTACAACGACCACAGATGCAACAGATCGTGTTTTATGTCCCGAACCAACTCACGGAACGGGCGGGCCCCAAGATCGTTGCGCACAAGAAATCATCTAAATAATGAATGATCGAATCCACCCCCGCCACAGATTTGACCACCCATTCCAAAAATGAGCTAAACACCTCAAAGTACGCACAAGAAATGGAACAACCCAAGGGGAGACACTGATCCACATAAAAACCGCCCCCCCCCAAAAAACACCCCAGTAAACGCTGACTATCCGCATGCACCGGCAACAGCCGAAAAGCCGCCTCGACATCCGTCTTGAACATTAACGCCCCCTACCATGGAAACGCACCCACTGCACCGCCGCGTCGAATGACGTATACACGACCGAGCAAAGATCCCGATCTATCCCGTCATTAACCGACAAGCCCTTAGGATAAGACAAATAGTGAATCAAACGGTATTTGTTCGCCTCCTTCTTCGGGACAACCCCCAGCGGGGAGACGACCAAACCCGGGATGGGGAGAGAACTCAAGGGCCCCGCCATGCGCCCCAAATCCACCTCTTTTGCCAATTTCTCCCTAACCACGTCAGGATGCTGGTAAGCTGACTTCAGATTTTTTATGGAAAAGGGGACCCTGTGAGGAGGGGAGGGGATACAAAAACCCACATTAAAACCATCAAACCACAACTGCGCACTGGCCCTGTCCGGATAACTATTTAGAAACCTGACTATCCTTTCCAGCTTCACTGGCGTTACCCCCATGACTGGCGTTAAAACCCCCACCCCCACCTCATTTTCCCTTGTGCAAGCATTTGGATGCCCCGTGGGACGCCCCATTGCATTGAGCACAAAGGTGCTTGAACTTGCAACCTGCACCGAATTTACACTGCCCCTCATTGTATTGCCAGCACAGCTCGAGCTTTGCGTTGCCCCCTGAGCTGGATTGACCAGATTGGCCTGCTGCCCCCCCCCCCCCGCTCCCGGGAAAGGATTGGCCCGTAACCAGAGGGCAATATCCTCGTGGTCCCACCTAATATTGGGCCGAACCGCCTTCCGTTGTCTAAACTGCTTGTCATAACGTAGCCAAGCTACCCCCCCATATACCCTATGTGCTTCCCCGATGGCATCCATATAGCAAAACAGGGGGGAGCAATATTCCGGAGCCTTTTCACCAATAACACTGGCCAAAATGGCGAACTCTTGCAACCAGTTAACAAATGTCTTAGGGATAAGGAGGTAACAACGCTTTTCCTCCTCCTCCTTCTTACTCTCATCTCGCTTCCCCTTCTCCAGATTAAATTTTTCCAGGGGCAACAATGAAAAAATTTCCACGTACTCGTCCTTCCAAATTTTTTCCCAAACTTCCTGCTTCAAGTGTGCCCCCAAAGGTCCTTCAAAACACACATAAACCTCCACCCTGGCTTTATCGTCCAACCGAACACCATCAACCGCCGCCGCCGAGTCGGTCTGAACAGACACCGCCACCGATTCCGTATTTGCTCCTACACTCGCAGCGACCGCCGCCGGGGCATTAAACCCTACCATACCAGCCCCCACTCATGCCGCCACAGGAGACCGCGAAGGGGGCTCCGTCGAGCCGGCCTAACAATTCCTTGACGCAACCAACCAACTCTCGCAGACTTTCCCCCCCACCCCCAACATTCCCAAACCCAGACCCCACATCACATAACCGCTCCTCAACCGCGGAACCCTCCCCCGAAACAGGAGACATAAGTATAGCAGGAAAAGGTAAAGATGGTGAAAACGACTCACCGAGCTGCACAGGTGCTGTGGACCCATCAGCTGGACCGTCCTGTCCACGAAGCTCCCCATCCTCAAGGTCTTCGGCAGATCTGGTCCCAGTTCCATGGCAGAAAGCACAGGCGTGCTCAACGGCCGGAACCGAGGTGGGTGAGGGGCGGGCTCCCAAGCTCTCTCTCTGGTAGTCGACCGACACCAGAGGGCCGGCAGCTTGCTGCCCGGAAGTCACCCTCGAAACAGACGACCTAGGCCTGCGGCCCAATGCAGGTCCCTTGCTTCCACCGGATCGCCGTGGGGCTCCACACCCAGCCGGCACATCACCAGGGGCAGCCGTCCGAACCATGGAACCCGGCGTAGAACTGGCGAGTGGAGGGGTGATCGGAAGTAGAGGCTGCACCCACCCCACTTCCGCTGGACTCCACTGCGAAGTGGGATTCCTTCCGACCCTGGCACCGGCTGCAGTATCTGTGCTGCCAGACGCCCCAGCCGGAGGTTCCCTCACAGGGCTCCCTCTGTGGCGCCGAGTTCGACAAGCCACATCGAGGCTCAGCCTTTCTGGAGGACGCGAGCGCCGGACCCGGCGCGAGGGAGAGACAGCCGAAGGTACCGGAGCGTTTGCCACCGCTGCAGCTTGTTCCTCCAACCAGGCGGGGCCGAATGCAGCAGCCGCCGCCCGCATCTGCTCAATGAAGTGCTGCGCTGACATGAGGTAAGGTGGCCGCCGGATGGGAGATGCGTGGATGGATGTCTTACTCCGTGCGCTGCTCCCGACCAAAAGACCGGGAAGTCAGCGCACTTCCGGCTAACCCTCACCGGATCCCCTCCCTCTCCTAGACCATCCCCCTCCACTAACTCTCCCCTTTGGCTGTGACACGATCCTCCCTCCTATCCCCGTCATGTCTGGCCTACCCTCCATTGTGGCAGAGACCGTCCGGCCTGTGCTTTCTATGGTTTTGTGCTTGGGATTTTGGGTCTATCACATATCACAAAATCATAAGGCCGGACATCTACTTCCCACACTGACATAGAATGGAGACAACAAGCGTTGCTGCACACATCGATTACATTAAGATATTGTATTACGGTCTGTAGCCTTTGGGGGAATATATTAACCTTTCTACAACAGTTTACTAGCGTAGAAAATCCACAAAATGCGCAAATGTCAAAATTTTTGGGGGCAACAAATGGGCAGGGCTTAGCAGAAATGGCCAACAATTTTACTATAATTTACGCCAGTAACTGATGTAAATTATAGCAGAAATCTATATGTATAGTGCGGCCCAGATTTATCTCTGGGGGGCGTAACAAGGCAAAGGTCCATGCCAGACCCATACCTCCCCACCAATCAGACTGTATGCCCCCCCAATCAGACAATAAAATACATTTTAAAAATGTACTTACCTCACCACTCCGTTTCTCCCTCCCGGATTCCCTCAGACTCTTACAGCAGGCCGCAGCATGTAGAAAGTACTGATGACAGGCCGCGTTGCAGCTAAAAGATGCGACACATTTATTAAGAGTAGTTCGCCTGTTAATAAATGTGTTGCATCTTACTCCAGCAAACTGTTTAATAGGACTGGTGTATGAAACGCCAGTATTAAAGGGAATGTGTCGCTAGAATTGTTTTTAGGGGACTGAGTGGCACTGAGTGGCGGGTAGATTAGGGCTCACCTGTCTGTCTCCCTACCCCGTCATTACATAATCACAGGCCCATATACCTTTTCTAAACTGGTCCCTGACACAACTATGGACCCTCTTGAGACCCTGGCTCAGCAAATGCAGGGCCTCTCCCTACAGGTCCAAGCCCTGGCTCAGAGGGGCAACCAGCGTGATGCTACCCTGGTAGTGCCCTACCTCACTTTTTTCTCCTTTCGGGAGAGTTGTAGGCTCTATTTCCGTCTAAGGCCCCACTCCTCAGGTTCTGAGAGCCAGCAAGTGGGTATAATTATGTCCCGGCTCCAGGACGGGCCCCAAGAATGGGCCTTCTCCTTGGCTCCTGACGCCCCTGAACTTTCCTCTGTTGATCTTTTTTTTTCTGCTCTCGGGCTCATCTATGACGAGACTGACAAGACTGCTTTTGCCGAGAGTCAGCTGGTGACCTTACGTCAGGGTAAGACACCCATTGAGGAGTACTGTTCTGACTAGAAAGTGGTGTGTAGCTTCTCGGTGGAATGACCCTGCCTTGAGGTGCCAGTTTAGATTGGGTCTGTCGAACGCCCTCAAAGACCTGTTAGTTAGCTATCCCTCTTCTGACTCCCTAGATCAGGTTATGGCTTTAGCGGTATGTCTTGACCGACGTCTCAGGGAACGACGACTTGAACGTTTTTGTGCTTTCTCCTCTGCCTCCCCCATGATGGCTCCCGAGGTTCCGTTGCTTCGTTCTTCCACGGAAAACTCGGATGAACCAATGCAACTCGGGGCCTCCGTGTCTCCCCAACAACGTAGAGAGCTCCGCAGGAAGAATGGTCTCTGCTTCTACTGTAGGGATGACAAGCATCAAGTGAACAACTGTCCTAGGCGTAAGAATAAGCAGCCGGAAGAACTTCCGCGCCTAAGTGACCATCGGGGAGGTCACTTGGGCGCACAGGTATTTCCCGTAAATATGAAACCTTAAAAGATCTTGCTTCCCTTTCAGGTCTCTTTTGAGGGTAGGTCTGCTACCGGCAGTGCCATCGTGGATTTAGCGTCTTCTGATATTATGTCTGTGGAATTTGCTATGTTTCTAGCTATGCCATTGATTGATTTGCCTAAACCTGTCCCGGTAGTGGGTATCGACTCCACTATAACCAGCCCGATACAACACAGCAGCAGCAGCCATGCATTACAAGGGTGGGAAGGTCCACTGTTTTTGGCCCTTCCCAGCCTCATAATACCAGCCTACGGCCGCCCCAGTACCCGACCATCACAACAGATGGTCGGGTACTGGATTGTACCAAGCTCTTCCCGGCACCCCTGTAATAACGGGTGTTTTTACGGTCGTGTGCATGAGGCCCCGTAATGACGGGTGGCTACATGTGTGCACCCGTCATTACGGCAGCGTTGCTAGGCGACGTCAGTAAATAGTCACTCTTCAGGGTGCTGAAAGAGTTAACTGATCGGCAGTAACTGTTTCAGCACCCTGGACAGTGACTACCGATCACAGTACCTGTTCATACTTACCGGGAACTCCCTGCTTCCTCCAGTCCGGTCTCCTGGCCGTTGCCTTGGTGACGCATCCCTCTCTACATCCGGCCCGACATTCCTTGATGACGATGCAGCCCATGTGAGCGCTGCAGCCAATCACAGGCTGCAGAGGCCTCTGCAGCCAATCACAGGCTGAAGAGGCCTCTGCAGCCAATCATAGGCTGCCGCGTCAGAAAAGAAGGTCGGACTGGAGGAAGAAGAGGGACTCGTCACCAAGACAACGACCGGGTACGTATGAAATGCTTTTTATTTTATTTTTAATCAGCAGCCTCTTTTCTCTATCAGTGATTGATAGAGATAAGTGGCTGCCGATTTGTATAATATTTTTGACCGGGTTCGGTCAAAACGCATTCGCTGCGAACCGAACTTTTCCGGAAGTTCGGACCGAAACCGAGTTCGGTTGTCCCGGTTCGCTCATCTCTACAAATTTATATAGTTTTATTTTTTACAAAATAATTTGTTTTTGTGACGCTGCATTCGAAGATGAACTGCATAGTTTTTCAATGCAACAGCACTTCATAGGGCGGGAAGGGGTTAAAACCCACTCTCTGAAGCCCCCCTTCAAGATACATTTCAACTAATCTGGTCCCCATGGCAGAAATCTGTCTTTCCATCTGGCACCTCCGGCAGACTCCTTTCAGTCTAGTTTGGTTTCTTTTACCTCAGAGTTCCTCTTTTTCCCTTTTTTTAATTTCTTCTTTCCCTCTCCCCTTCTTCTCCTTCTCCCCCCACTTTTTTTGAACTATTTCTAACAGGAGCTGTGCAGGATTAGAAAAATATGTCTGCTTTCTTCCAAATACAGCACCACACCTATCCACAGGTTGTATCTGGTATTGCAGGTTAGCTCCATTGAAGTGAATGGTAATGAGCTGTAGTACCACACACAACCTATGGACAGGTGTGGTGCTGGTTTTTGGAGAAAGCAGACAAGTTCTCTCATCCTGGACAACCCTTTGTCATGGATAGTTCTTGTGCGGAGATGCTCCCTGCATTATCCCTTTTCCTTTATGGCCGCTGATATGTTCTATTCAGCTTTATGGCCTCTGTGGTAAGTACACTGCCAGTCAGTAAAGGGTTAACACTTCAGACCACTGTGGGTGACGTCACAATGTATGAGTTGTGCAGTGGTAATAAACTCCTGTAGTAATGATGATGAAGGTGCTGATGTCATAAATACAAATGTTTATGACATAAAGAAGATTCCATATTAGAAGGTTTTACTGCCACATTCAGCGCCATATTGGATGGGACTGAGGACCTTGAGCTTGACTTCCCCACCAATACCGACCTGATGTAATTTGGAGGTTCTAGCAGGGAAACCCTTCACCCCAGACCACTTCTTCATCACAGTGATGCCATCCTCTTCATACGGGTTGTCTGTAATAGAGGGGGGTTTCCAGCAGGAGATCCCCCTCTATTAGCCGGAGCGGAGACAGGTGCTACAAGGAGGCATCTGGAGGACCCGTCTCATCCGTGGATCGCCCATTCATTTTAATGGGTGCCCAGGAAGAGAGACATCCGCCTAGCCAACCAGATCAGCCGATTTATGTGTTTTATGTCGTTCGTTCATTGTATTGTCTTTCCTTGAAAATCTGAGAAAACGTACAAATTCTGTTACAAATGATATTTTGGCCCCTTCTAAGCCCAGAGGAAGGGCAATCCTCCAGCCATGGTTTCCCTAGAGGTTTCCCCCACAGGGGGTTTTTCCTTTCCTGCGTGCTGGAGGGTGACTCTTCGTGAGTCGGAGGTTTGCCATTTTGGGTTTGGTCATATAATATAATAAAAGTTTTGACCATTTAACACCCAATTATAATGTTTTGTGTCTTTATTTTGCATTCTTTGGTTTGGTGATTGGGATTCTGGGTCTATCACATATCACAAAATCATAAGGCCGGACATCTACTTCCCACACTGACATAGAATGGAGACAACAAGCGTTGCTGCACAATTAAGTGTACACATCCTTACATTAACCCCTTCCCGACATTTGCCGTATGGGTACGCCATGGAAAGCTATGACTTCCCGCAAATTGCCGTATCCAAACGCCAAATGTTTGGCACCGGCTCAAAAGCTGAGTCTGTGCCATCATCGCCGGATCTCAGCTGTATCTTACAGCTGACATCCGGCTGTAATGGCAGGGACTGAAATTAGCTTTGATCCCCGCCAGATCTAATACATTGCACTACGTAGGTAGTGAAATGTATTAGAAAAAAATCATCAGACAGTTGGAACTTCAAGTCCCCCAGTGGAACTTGGAAAAAGTGTAAAAGAAAGTATAAAAAAAGTGTAAAAAAAAGTAAAAAAAATAAAAGTTTGATAACAATAATATTTTCTGCGTCCTATTAATTTTAATTGGAGCTCAGAGGTGGAAACCACTTGTAGAACATCAGCCCCCCACTCACAGTGAAATAACCATCAGTGGTATCCGCCCTGGAAACCACAGGGAATTCCACCTGAAAAACCGCACCAAATTTTAGTGCAGTTTTTCGGGCGGTATATCTCCTGCGGAAAAACCGCAAAAATCATTTTAAAAAAGCTTATACTTACCATAGTCATAGCGACGCGTATTCTGTTCTGAGCGCAGCCTGGCCTCCTGTGATGATGCTGTAGTACATGTGACCGCTGCAGCCTTTGATTGGCTGCAGCAGTCACATGGGATGGTATCATCATCCCCTGAGGCCAGACTGCGCTCAGTACAGAATATGCGTCGCTATGACTATGGCCGGGAGTAAGTATAAGCTTTTGTTTTTTCTCATTATACAATCAGGGCCGGGTCTAGGTTTATGTGAGCTATTTGGTGACACAGACTTAGTAGACCCCTTTGCGGGGGAACTCACGGGGGCAGTAAAATGGTAGAAAACGTCACTTTGTGCCTCCATATAGACGTTAGGACCTACTTATGCCCCCACATAGAAGTTAGGCCCCCAGTTTGTACCCCAAAAAAATTTGTGCCCTCTGTAGATAGTGGTAGTGCCACACAGCCCCCCTCCCTGGTTGTGCCACACAGCCCCCCTCCCTGGTTGTGCCACACAGCCCCCCTCCCTGGTTGTGCCACACAGCCCACCTCCCTGGTTGTGCCACACAGCACCCTCCCTGGTAGTGCCACACAGCCCCCTCCTCCCTGGTAGTGCCACACAGCCCCCTCCCTGGTAGTGCCACACAGCCCCCCTCCCTGGTTGTGCCACACAACCCCCTCCTCCATGGTAGTGCCACACAACCCCCTCCCTGGTAGTGCCACACAGCGCCCTCCTCCCTGGTAGTGCCACACAGCCACCCTCCCTGGTGGTACCACACAGCCTCCCGCCCCCCCCAGTAGGTAGCGATTTTGGTTTCCCTCTAGGAGTGGAATTCCAGCCAGAGTATATGCAGAGCTAAAGAACCCGTTTAGTAACACTGCCTTCTCTTGATCCCCTGTGACCAACTCCCCATTACCACTATTTAGGGGTCCTACATGTTCAGACCTTGGCTTTTTTTCATTTACATACTTGAAGATTTTTTGCAGATTTGATTTACTATCATTGGCCACCTGCCTTTCATTTTGTATTTTTGCTGATTTTATTACCTTTTTACAGATTTTATTAAGCTCTTTATCATTCTAGGCCAAATGGGCAACCATCTTTTAATAGACACTTACCATCTCTCCTTGCTCACTGTTACTGTATAGGGTGTGATTTCTGACCCTGATCTTCCAGGACGACACCATCTCCATTAACCATAACTGGGTGAACGGGTGTAACGTGTCCTTCATGTGGAGCCTCCTGCAGGCCAATCTGAGCGCTGTACAGAGGGAGATCAGTGAGTGGCGGGAGACCATGGACGGCTGGGAGCATCACTGTCAGGTGACATTATTATATATCGTATACATTCTGAGCATGGCCAGTGGGGGCGGGGCCTGTCTCTGGCAGACTAATTGGGGGCGGGGTCTTTTCATTTGATGGAGGACCCAGTTGAGTCGAGGTCTATCCCTGGAGGGCCCAGTGGGGGAGGGACCTGTCCCCGGAGGTCCTAGTGGAGTGTCCCCGGAGGACCTAGCGAAAGACTGCAGCACCGAGCAGGCCGGCCTCCTGGGATTACATCTCATCCCTGGAGACCGCTGTAGCCTGGACTGGCAGAGCGGTGGTCATATGGGATGAAGTGTTCTCCAAGAAGGACGTCGTCATGCAGGCCAGCCTCCTGGGATGACGTTTCATCTATGTGATCGCCGCTACAGCCTGTGATTGGCTGAAGAGGATAATCGCTGGCAGTGGCGGATCCCCATATGGGCGTTTCAGGCGGTCGCCCGGGGCCCAAGACTTGCAGGGGGCCCATGCACACAAGTGAAACAAAACTCTCCAGGGCTGCTGCTGCCGGCCGCATTCTAGTGATCATCGGTCCCACGTGCTGATGAAGAGGCGGGGGGAATGTGCAGGGGGAGTCAATTGCGGCCAGGGAACAGGGGCACAGCACATCAGCTGTAGAGAGCAGACTGTCAGAGATTGTGATGGGCAGGTGCTGGAGTCTCCCTGACAGTCTGCTCCTCTGTGCTGCTGTACATTGTCCCTCCTGTCTAAACCTCCAGCAGCTGCCTGATAACGGCAAAACTGAAACTAGAGGGTGAAGGACCTGTGGTGACATCACAGTCACATGATTAAGGTCCTGGAGGCTGCCAGAGACAAGCACCGCAGAGGAAGAGACTGTGGTAAGTAAGTGTGTGTGAGTGTGTTAATGTATGTCTATGTAGTGTGTGCTGTGTATATAGTGTCTATAATGTAAGTCTATATAGTGTGTGCTGTGTATATAGTGTCTATAATGTAAGTCTATGTAGTGTGTGCTGTGTATATAGTGTCTATAATGTAAGTCTATGTAGTGTGTGCTGTGTATATAGTGTGTGCTGTGTATATAGTGTGTGCTGTGTATATAGTGTCTATAATGTAAGTCTATAGTGTGTGCTGTGTATATAGTGTCTATAATGTAAGTCTATGTAGTGTGTGCTGTGTATATAGTGTGTGCTGTGTATATAGTGTCTATAATGTAAGTCTATATAGTGTGTGCTGTGTATATAGTGTCTATAATGTAAGTCTATATAGTGTGTGCTGTGTATATAGTGTCTATAATGTAAGTCTATGTAGTGTGTGCTGTGTATATAGTGTCTATAATGTAAGTCTATGTAGTGTGTGCTGTGTATATAGTGTCTATAATGTAAGTCTATATAGTGTGTGCTGTGTATATAGTGTCTATAATGTAAGTCTATGTAGTGTGTGCTGTGTATATAGTGTCTATAATGTAAGTCTATGTAGTGTGTGCTGTGTATATAGTGTCTATAATGTAAGTCTATATAGTGTGTGCTGTGTATATAGTGTCTATAATGTAAGTCTATGTAGTGTGTGCTGTGTATATAGTGTCTATAATGTAAGTCTATGTAGTGTGTGCTGTGTATATAGTGTCTATAATGTAAGTCTATATAGTGTGTGCTGCGTATATAGTGTGTGCTGTGTATATAGTGTCTATAATGTAAGTCTATGTAGTGTGTGCTGTGTATATAGTGTCTATAATGTAAGTCTATGTAGTGTGTGCTGTGTATATAGTGTCTATAATGTAAGTCTATGTAGTGTGTGCTGGGTATATAGTGTGTGCTGTGTATATAGTGTCTATAATGTAAGTGTATGTAGTGTGTGCTGTGTATATAGTGTCTATAATGTAAGTCTATGTAGTGTGTGCTGTGTATATAGTGTGTGCTGTGTATATAGTGTATATAGTGTGTGCTGTGTATATAGTGTCTATCATGTAAGTCTATGTAGTGTGTGCTGTGTATATAGTGTGTGCTGTGTATATAGTGTCTATAATGTAAGTCTATGTAGTGTGTGCTGTGTATATAGTGTGTGCTGTGTATATAGTGTGTGCTGTGTATATAGTGTCTATAATGTAAGTCTATAGTGTGTGCTGTGTATATAGTGTCTATAATGTAAGTCTATAGTGTGTGCTGTGTATATAGTGTCTATAATGTAAGTCTATGTAGTGTGTGCTGTGTATATAGTGTGTGCTGTGTATATAGTGTCTATAATGTAAGTCTATATAGTGTGTGCTGTGTATATAGTGTCTATAATGTAAGTCTATATAGTGTGTGCTGTGTATATAGTGTCTATAATGTAAGTCTATGTAGTGTGTGCTGTGTATATAGTGTCTATAATGTAAGTCTATGTAGTGTGTGCTGTGTATATAGTGTCTATAATGTAAGTCTATATAGTGTGTGCTGTGTATATAGTGTCTATAATGTAAGTCTATGTAGTGTGTGCTGTGTATATAGTGTCTATAATGTAAGTCTATGTAGTGTGTGCTGTGTATATAGTGTCTATAATGTAAGTCTATATAGTGTGTGCTGTGTATATAGTGTATATAATGTAAGTCTATGTAGTGTGTGCTGTGTATATAGTGTCTATAATGTAAGTCTATGTAGTGTGTGCTGTGTATATAGTGTCTATAATGTAAGTCTATATAGTGTGTGCTGCGTATATAGTGTGTGCTGTGTATATAGTGTCTATAATGTAAGTCTATGTAGTGTGTGCTGTGTATATAGTGTCTATAATGTAAGTCTATGTAGTGTGTGCTGTGTATATAGTGTCTATAATGTAAGTCTATGTAGTGTGTGCTGGGTATATAGTGTGTGCTGTGTATATAGTGTCTATAATGTAAGTCTATGTAGTGTGTGCTGTGTATATAGTGTGTGCTGTGTATATAGTGTCTATAATGTAAGTGTATGTAGTGTGTGCTGTGTATATAGTGTGTGCTGTGTATATAGTGTGTGCTGTGTATATAGTGTCTATAATGTAAGTCTATAGTGTGTGCTGTGTATATAGTGTCTATAATGTAAGTCTATAGTGTGTGCTGTGTATATAGTGTCTATAATGTAAGTCTATGTAGTGTGTGCTGTGTATATAGTGTGTGCTGTGTATATAGTGTCTATAATGTAAGTCTATATAGTGTGTGCTGTGTATATAGTGTCTATAATGTAAGTCTATATAGTGTGTGCTGTGTATATAGTGTCTATAATGTAAGTCTATGTAGTGTGTGCTGTGTATATAGTGTCTATAATGTAAGTCTATGTAGTGTGTGCTGTGTATATAGTGTCTATAATGTAAGTCTATATAGTGTGTGCTGTGTATATAGTGTCTATAATGTAAGTCTATGTAGTGTGTGCTGTGTATATAGTGTCTATAATGTAAGTCTATGTAGTGTGTGCTGTGTATATAGTGTCTATAATGTAAGTCTATATAGTGTGTGCTGTGTATATAGTGTATATAATGTAAGTCTATGTAGTGTGTGCTGTGTATATAGTGTCTATAATGTAAGTCTATGTAGTGTGTGCTGTGTATATAGTGTCTATAATGTAAGTCTATATAGTGTGTGCTGCGTATATAGTGTGTGCTGTGTATATAGTGTCTATAATGTAAGTCTATGTAGTGTGTGCTGTGTATATAGTGTCTATAATGTAAGTCTATGTAGTGTGTGCTGTGTATATAGTGTCTATAATGTAAGTCTATGTAGTGTGTGCTGGGTATATAGTGTGTGCTGTGTATATAGTGTCTATAATGTAAGTCTATGTAGTGTGTGCTGTGTATATAGTGTCTATAATGTAAGTCTATGTAGTGTGTGCTGTGTATATAGTGTGTGCTGTGTATATAGTGTATATAGTGTGTGCTGTGTATATAGTGTCTATAATGTAAGTCTATGTAGTGTGTGCTGTGTATATAGTGTGTGCTGTGTATATAGTGTCTATAATGTAAGTCTATGTAGTGTGTGCTGTGTATATAGTGTCTATAATGTAAGAATATATAGTGTGTGCTGTGTATATAGTGTCTATAATGTAAGTCTATGTAGTGTGTGCTGTGTATATAGTGTCTATAATGTAAGTCTATGTAGTGTGTGCTGTGTATATAGTGTCTATAATGTAAGTCTATATAGTGTTTGCTGTGTATATAGTGTCTATAATGTAAGTATATATAGTGTGTGCTGTGTATATAGTGTCTATGATGTAAGTCTATGTAGTGTGTGCTGTGTATATAGTGTCTATAATGTAAGTCTATATAGTGTGTGCTGTGTATATAGTGTGTGCTGTGTATATAGTGTCTATAATGTAAGTCTATGTAGTGTGTGCTGTGTATATAGCGTCTATAATGTAAGTCTATGTAGTGTGTCCTGTGTATATAGTGTCTATAATGTAATTCTATATAGTGTGTGCTGTGTATATAGTGTCTATAATGTAAGTCTATGTAGTGTGTGCTGTGTATACAGTGTGTGCTGTGTATATAGTGTCTATAATGTAAGTCTATGTAGTGTGTGCTGTGTATATAGTGTCTATAATGTAAGTATATATAGTGTGTTCTGTGTATATAGTGTGTGCTGTGTATATAGTGCCTATAATGTAAGTCTATATAGTGTGTGCTGTGTATATAGTGTCTATAATGTAAGTCTATATAGTGTGTGCTGTGTATATAGTGTCTATAATGTAAGTCCATATAGTGTGTGCTGTGTCTATAGTGTCTATAATGTATGTCTATATAGTGTGTGCTGTGTATATAGTATCTATAATGTAAGTCTATATAGTGTGTGCTGTGTATATAGTGTGTGCTGTGTATATAGTGTCTATAATGTAAGTCTATATAGTGTGTGCTGTGTATATAGTGTGTGCTGTGTATATAGTGTCTATATAGTGTGTGCTGTGTATATAGTGTCTATAATGTAAGTCTATGTAGTGTGTGCTGTGTATATAGTGTGTGCTGTGTATATAGTGTCTATAATGTAAGTCTATGTAGTGTGTGCTGTGAATATAGTGTGTGCTGTGTATATAGTGTCTATAATGTAAGTCTATGTAGTGTGTGCTGTGTATATAGTGTCTATAATGTAAGTCTATGTAGTGTGTGCTGTGTATATAGTGTGTGCTGTGTATATAGTGTGTGCTGTGTATATAGTGTGTGCTGTGTATATAGTGTCTATAATGTAAGTCTATGTAGTGTGTGCTGTGTATATAGTGTCTATAATGTAAGTCTATATAGTGTGTGCTGTGTATATCGTGTGTGCTGTGTATATAGTGTCTATAATGTAAGTCTATGTAGTGTGTGCTGTGTATATAGTGTGTGCTGTGTATATAGTGTCTATAATGTAAGTATATATAGTGTGTGCTGTGTATATAGTGTCTATAATGTAAGTCTATGTAGTGTGTGCTGTGTATATAGTGTCTATAATGTAAGTCTATGTAGTGTGTGCTGTGTATATAGTGTCTATAATGTAAGTCTATGTAGTGTGTGCTGTGTATATAGTGTCTATAATGTAAGTCTATATAGTGTGTGCTGTGTATATAGTGTCTATAATGTAAGTCTATATAGTGTGTGCTGTGTATATAGTGTCTATGATGTAAGTCTATGTAGTGTGTGCTGTGTATATAGTGTCTATAATGTAAGTCTATATAGTGTGTGCTGTGTATATAGTGTCTATAATGTAAGTCTATGTAGTGTGTGCTGTGTATATAGTGTCTATAATGTAAGTCTATGTAGTGTGTGCTGTGTATATAGTGTCTATAATGTAAGTCTATATAGTGTGTGCTGCGTATATAGTGTGTGCTGTGTATATAGTGTCTATAATGTAAGTCTATGTAGTGTGTGCTGTGTATATAGTGTCTATAATGTAAGTCTATGTAGTGTGTGCTGTGTATATAGTGTCTATAATGTAAGTCTATGTAGTGTGTGCTGGGTATATAGTGTGTGCTGTGTATATAGTGTCTATAATGTAAGTCTATGTAGTGTGTGCTGTGTATATAGTGTCTATAATGTAAGTCTATGTAGTGTGTGCTGTGTATATAGTGTGTGCTGTGTATATAGTGTATATAGTGTGTGCTGTGTATATAGTGTCTATAATGTAAGTCTATGTAGTGTGTGCTGTGTATATAGTGTGTGCTGTGTATATAGTGTCTATAATGTAAGTCTATGTAGTGTGTGCTGTGTATATAGTGTCTATAATGTAAGAATATATAGTGTGTGCTGTGTATATAGTGTCTATAATGTAAGTCTATGTAGTGTGTGCTGTGTATATAGTGTCTATAATGTAAGTCTATGTAGTGTGTGCTGTGTATATAGTGTCTATAATGTAAGTCTATATAGTGTTTGCTGTGTATATAGTGTCTATAATGTAAGTATATATAGTGTGTGCTGTGTATATAGTGTCTATGATGTAAGTCTATGTAGTGTGTGCTGTGTATATAGTGTCTATAATGTAAGTCTATATAGTGTGTGCTGTGTATATAGTGTGTGCTGTGTATATAGTGTCTATAATGTAAGTCTATGTAGTGTGTGCTGTGTATATAGCGTCTATAATGTAAGTCTATGTAGTGTGTCCTGTGTATATAGTGTCTATAATGTAATTCTATATAGTGTGTGCTGTGTATATAGTGTCTATAATGTAAGTCTATGTAGTGTGTGCTGTGTATACAGTGTGTGCTGTGTATATAGTGTCTATAATGTAAGTCTATGTAGTGTGTGCTGTGTATATAGTGTCTATAATGTAAGTATATATAGTGTGTTCTGTGTATATAGTGTGTGCTGTGTATATAGTGCCTATAATGTAAGTCTATATAGTGTGTGCTGTGTATATAGTGTCTATAATGTAAGTCTATATAGTGTGTGCTGTGTATATAGTGTCTATAATGTAAGTCCATATAGTGTGTGCTGTGTCTATAGTGTCTATAATGTATGTCTATATAGTGTGTGCTGTGTATATAGTATCTATAATGTAAGTCTATATAGTGTGTGCTGTGTATATAGTGTGTGCTGTGTATATAGTGTCTATAATGTAAGTCTATATAGTGTGTGCTGTGTATATAGTGTGTGCTGTGTATATAGTGTCTATATAGTGTGTGCTGTGTATATAGTGTCTATAATGTAAGTCTATGTAGTGTGTGCTGTGTATATAGTGTGTGCTGTGTATATAGTGTCTATAATGTAAGTCTATGTAGTGTGTGCTGTGTATATAGTGTGTGCTGTGTATATAGTGTCTATAATGTAAGTCTATGTAGTGTGTGCTGTGTATATAGTGTCTATAATGTAAGTCTATGTAGTGTGTGCTGTGTATATAGTGTGTGCTGTGTATATAGTGTATATAGTGTGTGCTGTGTATATAGTGTGTGCTGTGTATATAGTGTCTATAATGTAAGTCTATGTAGTGTGTGCTGTGTATATAGTGTCTATAATGTAAGTCTATATAGTGTGTGCTGTGTATATCGTGTGTGCTGTGTATATAGTGTCTATAATGTAAGTCTATGTAGTGTGTGCTGTGTATATAGTGTGTGCTGTGTATATAGTGTCTATAATGTAAGTATATATAGTGTGTGCTGTGTATATAGTGTCTATAATGTAAGTCTATGTAGTGTGTGCTGTGTATATAGTGTCTATAATGTAAGTCTATGTAGTGTGTGCTGTGTATATAGTGTCTATAATGTAAGTCTATGTAGTGTGTGCTGTGTATATAGTGTCTATAATGTAAGTCTATATAGTGTGTGCTGTGTATATAGTGTCTATAATGTAAGTCTATATAGTGTGTGCTGTGTATATAGTGTCTATGATGTAAGTCTATGTAGTGTGTGCTGTGTATATAGTGTCTATAATGTAAGTCTATATAGTGTGCGCTGTGTATATAGTGTGTGCTGTGTATATAGTGTCTATAATGTAAGTCTATGTAGTGTGTGCTGTGTATATAGTGTCTATAATGTAAGTCTATGTAGTGTGTGCTGTGTATATAGTGTGTGCTGTGTATATAGTGTCTATAATGTAAGTCTATAGTGTGTGCTGTGTATATAGTGTCTATAATGTAAGTCTATGTAGTGTGTGCTGTGTATATAGTGTGTGCTTTGTATATAGTGTCTATAATGTAAGTCTATATAGTGTGTGCTGTGTATATAGTGTCTATAATGTAAGTCTATATAGTGTGTGCTGTGTATATAGTGTCTATAATGTAAGTCTATGTAGTGTGTGCTGTGTATATAGTGTCTATAATGTAAGTCTATGTAGTGTGTGCTGTGTATATAGTGTCTATAATGTAAGTCTATGTAGTGTGTGCTGTGTATATAGTGTCTATAATGTAAGTCTATGTAGTGTGTGCTGTGTATATAGTGTCTATAATGTAAGTCTATGTAGTGTGTGCTGTGTATATAGTGTCTATAATGTAAGTCTATATAGTGTGTGCTGTGTATATAGTGTCTATAATGTAAGTCTATGTAGTGTGTGCTGTGTATATAGTGTCTATAATGTAAGTCTATGTAGTGTGTGCTGTGTATATAGTGTCTATAATGTAAGTCTATATAGTGTGTGCTGCGTATATAGTGTGTGCTGTGTATATAGTGTCTATAATGTAAGTCTATGTAGTGTGTGCTGTGTATATAGTGTCTATAATGTAAGTCTATGTAGTGTGTGCTGTGTATATAGTGTCTATAATGTAAGTCTATGTAGTGTGTGCTGGGTATATAGTGTGTGCTGTGTATATAGTGTCTATAATGTAAGTCTATATAGTGTGTGCTGTGTATATAGTGTCTATAATGTAAGTCTATGTAGTGTGTGCTGTGTATATAGTGTCTATAATGTAAGTCCATATAGTGTGTGCTGTGTCTATAGTGTCTATAATGTATGTCTATATAGTGTGTGCTGTGTATATAGTATCTATAATGTAAGTCTATATAGTGTGTGCTGTGTATATAGTGTGTGCTGTGTATATAGTGTCTATAATGTAAGTCTATATAGTGTGTGCTGTGTATATAGTGTGTGCTGTGTATATAGTGTCTATATAGTGTGTGCTGTGTATATAGTGTCTATAATGTAAGTCTATGTAGTGTGTGCTGTGTATATAGTGTGTGCTGTGTATATAGTGTCTATAATGTAAGTCTATGTAGTGTGTGCTGTGTATATAGTGTGTGCTGTGTATATAGTGTCTATAATGTAAGTCTATGTAGTGTGTGCTGTGTATATAGTGTCTATAATGTAAGTCTATGTAGTGTGTGCTGTGTATATAGTGTGTGCTGTGTATATAGTGTATATAGTGTGTGCTGTGTATATAGTGTGTGCTGTGTATATAGTGTCTATAATGTAAGTCTATGTAGTGTGTGCTGTGTATATAGTGTCTATAATGTAAGTCTATATAGTGTGTGCTGTGTATATCGTGTGTGCTGTGTATATAGTGTCTATAATGTAAGTCTATGTAGTGTGTGCTGTGTATATAGTGTGTGCTGTGTATATAGTGTCTATAATGTAAGTATATATAGTGTGTGCTGTGTATATAGTGTCTATAATGTAAGTCTATGTAGTGTGTGCTGTGTATATAGTGTCTATAATGTAAGTCTATGTAGTGTGTGCTGTGTATATAGTGTCTATAATGTAAGTCTATGTAGTGTGTGCTGTGTATATAGTGTCTATAATGTAAGTCTATATAGTGTGTGCTGTGTATATAGTGTCTATAATGTAAGTCTATATAGTGTGTGCTGTGTATATAGTGTCTATGATGTAAGTCTATGTAGTGTGTGCTGTGTATATAGTGTCTGTAATGTAAGTCTATATAGTGTGTGCTGTGTATATAGTGTGTGCTGTGTATATAGTGTCTATAATGTAAGTCTATGTAGTGTGTGCTGTGTATATAGTGTCTATAATGTAAGTCTATGTAGTGTGTGCTGTGTATATAGTGTGTGCTGTGTATATAGTGTCTATAATGTAAGTCTATGTAGTGTGTGCTGTGTATATAGTGTCTATAATGTAAGTCTATGTAGTGTGTGCTGTGTATATAGTGTGTGCTGTGTATATAGTGTATATAGTGTGTGCTGTGTATATAGTGTGTGCTGTGTATATAGTGTATATAGTGTGTGCTGTGTATATAGTGTGTGCTGTGTATATAGTGTCTATAATGTAAGTCTATGTAGTGTGTGCTGTGTATATAGTGTCTATAATGTAAGTCTATATAGTGTGTGCTGTGTATATAGTGTCTATAATGTAAGTCTATAGTGTGTGCTGTGTATATAGTGTCTATAATGTAAGTCTATGTAGTGTGTGCTGTGTATATAGTGTGTGCTGTGTATATAGTGTCTATAATGTAAGTCTATATAGTGTGTGCTGTGTATATAGTGTCTATAATGTAAGTCTATATAGTGTGTGCTGTGTATATAGTGTCTATAATGTAAGTCTATGTAGTGTGTGCTGTGTATATAGTGTCTATAATGTAAGTCTATGTAGTGTGTGCTGTGTATATAGTGTCTATAATGTAAGTCTATATAGTGTGTGCTGTGTATATAGTGTCTATAATGTAAGTCTATGTAGTGTGTGCTGTGTGTATATAGTGTCTATAATGTAAGTCTATGTAGTGTGTGCTGTGTATATAGTGTCTATAATGTAAGTCTATATAGTGTGTGCTGTGTATATAGTGTCTATAATGTAAGTCTATGTAGTGTGTGCTGTGTATATAGTGTCTATAATGTAAGTCTATGTAGTGTGTGCTGTGTATATAGTGTCTATAATGTAAGTCTATATAGTGTGTGCTGCGTAAATAGTGTGTGCTGTGTATATAGTGTCTATAATGTAAGTCTATGTAGTGTGTGCTGTGTATATAGTGTCTATAATGTAAGTCTATGTAGTGTGTGCTGTGTATATAGTGTCTATAATGTAAGTCTATGTAGTGTGTGCTGGGTATATAGTGTGTGCTGTGTATATAGTGTCTATAATGTAAGTCTATATAGTGTGTGCTGTGTATATAGTGTCTATAATGTAAGTCTATGTAGTGTGTGCTGTGTATATAGTGTCTATAATGTAAGTCTATGTAGTGTGTGCTGTGTATATAGTGTCTATAATGTAAGTCTATGTAGTGTGTGCTGTGTATATAGTGTCTATAATGTAAGTCTATGTAGTGTGTGCTGTGTATATAGTGTCTATAATGTAAGTCTATGTAGTGTGTGCTGTGTATATAGTGTCTATAATGTAAGTCTATATAGTGTGTGCTGCGTATATAGTGTGTGCTGTGTATATAGTGTCTATAATGTAAGTCTATGTAGTGTGTGCTGTGTATATAGTGTCTATAATGTAAGTCTATGTAGTGTGTGCTGTGTATATAGTGTCTATAATGTAAGTCTATGTAGTGTGTGCTGGGTATATAGTGTGTGCTGTGTATATAGTGTCTATAATGTAAGTCTATGTAGTGTGTGCTGTGTATATAGTGTCTATAATGTAAGTCTATGTAGTGTGTGCTGTGTATATAGTGTGTGCTGTGTATATAGTGTATATAGTGTGTGCTGTGTATATAGTGTCTATAATGTAAGTCTATGTAGTGTGTGCTGTGTATATAGTGTGTGCTGTGTATATAGTGTCTATAATGTAAGTCTATGTAGTGTGTGCTGTGTATATAGTGTCTATAATGTAAGAATATATAGTGTGTGCTGTGTATATAGTGTCTATAATGTAAGTCTATGTAGTGTGTGCTGTGTATATAGTGTCTATAATGTAAGTCTATGTAGTGTGTGCTGTGTATATAGTGTCTATAATGTAAGTCTATATAGTGTTTGCTGTGTATATAGTGTCTATAATGTAAGTATATATAGTGTGTGCTGTGTATATAGTGTCTATGATGTAAGTCTATGTAGTGTGTGCTGTGTATATAGTGTCTATAATGTAAGTCTATATAGTGTGTGCTGTGTATATAGTGTGTGCTGTGTATATAGTGTCTATAATGTAAGTCTATGTAGTGTGTGCTGTGTATATAGCGTCTATAATGTAAGTCTATGTAGTGTGTCCTGTGTATATAGTGTCTATAATGTAATTCTATATAGTGTGTGCTGTGTATATAGTGTCTATAATGTAAGTCTATGTAGTGTGTGCTGTGTATACAGTGTGTGCTGTGTATATAGTGTCTATAATGTAAGTCTATGTAGTGTGTGCTGTGTATATAGTGTCTATAATGTAAGTATATATAGTGTGTTCTGTGTATATAGTGTGTGCTGTGTATATAGTGCCTATAATGTAAGTCTATATAGTGTGTACTGTGTATATAGTGTCTATAATGTAAGTCTATATAGTGTGTGCTGTGTATATAGTGTCTATAATGTAAGTCCATATAGTGTGTGCTGTGTCTATAGTGTCTATAATGTATGTCTATATAGTGTGTGCTGTGTATATAGTATCTATAATGTAAGTCTATATAGTGTGTGCTGTGTATATAGTGTGTGCTGTGTATATAGTGTCTATAATGTAAGTCTATATAGTGTGTGCTGTGTATATAGTGTGTGCTGTGTATATAGTGTCTATATAGTGTGTGCTGTGTATATAGTGTCTATAATGTAAGTCTATGTAGTGTGTGCTGTGTATATAGTGTGTGCTGTGTATATAGTGTCTATAATGTAAGTCTATGTAGTGTGTGCTGTGTATATAGTGTGTGCTGTGTATATAGTGTCTATAATGTAAGTCTATGTAGTGTGTGCTGTGTATATAGTGTCTATAATTTAAGTCTATGTAGTGTGTGCTGTGTATATAGTGTGTGCTGTGTATATAGTGTATATAGTGTGTGCTGTGTATATAGTGTGTGCTGTGTATATAGTGTCTATAATGTAAGTCTATGTAGTGTGTGCTGTGTATATAGTGTCTATAATGTAAGTCTATATAGTGTGTGCTGTGTATATCGTGTGTGCTGTGTATATAGTGTCTATAATGTAAGTCTATGTAGTGTGTGCTGTGTATATAGTGTGTGCTGTGTATATAGTGTCTATAATGTAAGTATATATAGTGTGTGCTGTGTATATAGTGTCTATAATGTAAGTCTATGTAGTGTGTGCTGTGTATATAGTGTCTATAATGTAAGTCTATGTAGTGTGTGCTGTGTATATAGTGTCTATAATGTAAGTCTATGTAGTGTGTGCTGTGTATATAGTGTCTATAATGTAAGTCTATATAGTGTGTGCTGTGTATATAGTGTCTATAATGTAAGTCTATATAGTGTGTGCTGTGTATATAGTGTCTATGATGTAAGTCTATGTAGTGTGTGCTGTGTATATAGTGTCTATAATGTAAGTCTATATAGTGTGTGCTGTGTATATAGTGTGTGCTGTGTATATAGTGTCTATAATGTAAGTCTATGTAGTGTGTGCTGTGTATATAGTGTCTATAATGTAAGTCTATGTAGTGTGTGCTGTGTATATAGTGTGTGCTGTGTATATAGTGTCTATAATGTAAGTCTATAGTGTGTGCTGTGTATATAGTGTCTATAATGTAAGTCTATGTAGTGTGTGCTGTGTATATAGTGTGTGCTGTGTATATAGTGTCTATAATGTAAGTCTATATAGTGTGTGCTGTGTATATAGTGTCTATAATGTAAGTCTATATAGTGTGTGCTGTGTATATAGTGTCTATAATGTAAGTCTATGTAGTGTGTGCTGTGTATATAGTGTCTATAATGTAAGTCTATGTAGTGTGTGCTGTGTATATAGTGTCTATAATGTAAGTCTATATAGTGTGTGCTGTGTATATAGTGTCTATAATGTAAGTCTATGTAGTGTGTGCTGTGTATATAGTGTCTATAATGTAAGTCTATGTAGTGTGTGCTGTGTATATAGTGTCTATAATGTAAGTCTATATAGTGTGTGCTGTGTATATAGTGTCTATAATGTAAGTCTATGTAGTGTGTGCTGTGTATATAGTGTCTATAATGTAAGTCTATGTAGTGTGTGCTGTGTATATAGTGTCTATAATGTAAGTCTATATAGTGTGTGCTGCGTATATAGTGTGTGCTGTGTATATAGTGTCTATAATGTAAGTCTATGTAGTGTGTGCTGTGTATATAGTGTCTATAATGTAAGTCTATGTAGTGTGTGCTGTGTATATAGTGTCTATAATGTAAGTCTATGTAGTGTGTGCTGGGTATATAGTGTGTGCTGTGTATATAGTGTCTATAATGTAAGTCTATGTAGTGTGTGCTGTGTATATAGTGTCTATAATGTAAGTCTATGTAGTGTGTGCTGTGTATATAGTGTGTGCTGTGTATATAGTGTATATAGTGTGTGCTGTGTATATAGTGTCTATAATGTAAGTCTATGTAGTGTGTGCTGTGTATATAGTGTCTATAATGTAAGTCTATATAGTGTGTGCTGTGTATATCGTGTGTGCTGTGTATATAGTGTCTATAATGTAAGTCTATGTAGTGTGTGCTGTGTATATAGTGTCTATAATGTAAGTATATATAGTGTGTGCTGTGTATATAGTGTCTATAATGTAAGTCTATGTAGTGTGTGCTGTGTATATAGTGTCTATAATGTAAGTCTATATAGTGTGTGCTGTGTATATAGTGTGTGCTGTGTATATAGTGTCTATAATGTAAGTCTATGTAGTGTGTGTGCTGTGTATATAGTGTCTATAATGTAAGTCTATGTAGTGTGTCCTGTGTATATAGTGTCTATAATGTAATTCTATATAGTGTGTGCTGTGTATATAGTGTCTATAATGTAAGTCTATGTAGTGTGTGCTGTGTATATAGTGTGTGCTGTGTATATAGTGTCTATAATGTAAGTCTATATAGTGTGTGCTGTGTATATAGTGTGTGCTGTGTATATAGTGTCTATAATGTAAGTCTATGTAGTGTGTGCTGTGTATATAGTGTCTATAATGTAAGTCTATATAGTGTGTGCTGTGTATATAGTGTCTATAATGTAAGTCTATATAGTGTGTGCTGTGTATATAGTGTCTATAATGTAAGTCTATGTAGTGTGTGCTGTGTATATAGTGTCTATAATGTAAGTCTATGTAGTGTGTGCTGTGTCTATAATGTAAGTCTATATAGTGTGTGCTGTGTATATAGTGTCTATAATGTAAGTCTATATAGTGTGTGCTGTGTATATAGTGTGTGCTGTGTATATAGTGTCTATAATGTAAGTCTATGTAGTGTGTGCTGTGTATATAGTGTCTATATAGTGTGTACTGTGTATATAGTGTCTATATAGTGTGTGCTGTGTATATAGTGTGTGCTGTGTATATAGTGTCTATAATGTAAGTCTACGTAGTGTGTGCTGTGTATATAGTGTCTATAATGTAAGTCTATATAGTGTGTGCTGTGTATATAGTGTCTATAATGTAAGTCTATGTAGTGTGTGCTGTGTATATAGTGTCTATAATGTAAGTCTATGTAGTGTGTGCTGTGTATATAGTGTCTATAATGTAAGTCTATGTAGTGTGTGCTGTGTATATAGTGTCTATAATGTAAGTCTATGTAGTGTGTGTGTTTATGTGTGTGTTTGTCATAATGTAAGTCTATATACTGTGTGCTGTGTATATAGTGTGTGCTGTGTATATAGTGTCTATAATGTAAGTCTATGTAGTGTGTGCTGTGTATATAGTGTCTATAATGTAAGTCTATATAGTGTGTTGTGTATATAGTGTCTATAATGTAAGTCTATGTAGTGTGTGCTGTGTATATAGTGTCTATAATGTAAGTCTATATAGTGTGTGCTGTGTATATAGTGTCTATAATGTAAGTCTATGTAGTGTGTTCTGTGTATATAGTGTCTATAATGTAAGTCTATGTAGTGTGTGCTGTGTATATAGTGTCTATAATGTAAGTCTATATAGTGTGTGCTGTGTATATAGTGTCTATAATGTAAGTCTATGTAGTGTGTGTGTGTGTCATAATGTAAGTCTATATAGTGTGTGCTGTGTATATAGTGTCTATAATGTAAGTCTATGTAGTGTGTGCTGTGTATATAGTGTCTATAATGTAAGTCTATATAGTGTGTGCTGTGTATATAGTGTCTATAATGTAAGTCTATGTAGTGTGTGCTGTGTATATAGTGTCTATAATGTAAGTCTATATAGTGTGTGCTGTGTATATAGTGTCTATAATGTAAGTCTATGTAGTGTGTGTGTGTGTGTCATAATGTAAGTCTATATAGTGTGTGCTGTGTATATAGTGTCTATAATGTAAGTCTATGTAGTGTGTGCTGTGTATATAGTGTCTATAATGTAAGTCTATGTAGTGTGTGCTGTGTATATAGTGTGTGATGTGTATATAGTGTGTGCTGTGTATATAGTGTCTATAATGTAAGTCTATATAGTGTGTGCTGTGTATATAGTGTCTATAATGTAAGTCTATATAGTGTGTGCTGTGTATATAGTGTCTATAATGTAAGTCTATGTAGTGTGTGCTGGGTATATAGTGTCTATAATGTAAGTCTATATAGTGTGTGCTGTGTTTATAGTGTCTATAATGTAAGTCTATATAGTGTGTGCGTGTAGTGTGTGTGGTTTGAATATATAGTGTGTGGTGTTAGTGTGAATTGTATATAGGGTGTTTAATCTCACATTTTTTGTGTGTGAAATAATTTCCCACCCATAGAGCCCTCTGCAGTAAGTCAGATGCTCAGAACCCCCCCCCCCCTGCAGTATAATCTCCCCCATGGAGCCCTCAGTAGTTTTTATACTGCAGGGGGGGGGGGGCAGAGCGTTTGATTGACTGTTCAGGGTTCTATAGGGGAATAACTCCTTCCCCCCCCAAGAGCCATAAGGGCGGATTTACACGAACGTGTAATACGTCCGTGCAACGCGCGTGCTTTTCACGCGGGTCGCACGGACCTATGCTAGTCTATGGGGCAGTGCAGACTGTCAGTGATTTTTGCGCAGCTTGAGTCCGCTGCGTAAAACTGACATGTCCTATATTTCTGCGTTTTTTGCGCATCACGCACCCATTGAAGTCAATGGGTGTGTGAAAATCACGCATGCCACACGGAGGCACCTCCGTGGGACGTGCGTGATTTGCTCAACAGCAGTAAAACTGTGATTGCAAACAGAAAAGCACCAGGTGCTACAAACATACAAACAGAGTGTCATAATGATGGCGGCTGCGCGAAAGGCACGCAGCCGCGCATCATATGGTGATGACACACGGAGCTGTTAAGTGTCTTTTGCGCGCGCAAAACGCCGTATTTTTTGCGTGCGCAAAACGCACATGCTCGTGTAAATCTGCCCTAAGTGTCAGATGCTTAGACCCTCCCATAGGGCACTCAGCAGTCAGTCAGATGCACTGGGGAGGGGTGTCTGACTGCTTAAAGGGTAACTAATGAAACTTTTTAAAAAAAATTACATATCATAGTGACATGTCAAATGTTCTAATCGGTGGGGGTCCAGGCACTGAGACCCCACCAATCGCTGAAACAAAGCGCTCAGGTGAGTGATGTGCCACTTTGTTTCTGATCGTCTTTCCTCTGATAGCCGAGCATGCGGTGTACGGGCACAACAGAAAGTCTATGAGTCCGTACACCGCGCCGAGGAAAGACAATCAGAAATGAAGTGGAACAGCGCTCACCCGGGCACTCCTGCTGCTTTGTTTTAGTGATCGGTGGTGGTCTCAATGCTGGGACCCCCATCAATCAAAACTTCTGACATATCACTCTCACTATGACACGCCAAATGTTTTTTAAAAGTTTAGTTACCTCTTGGGGACTGAATTTATTGGTTTGAGTTAAGGTATGGGCCTGGGTCTTAATTTGCTTAGGGGTCTGGGGTATAAGACAATTTATGGTGTTTATTTCTGAATTTTTATGTTGCTATAGATGCTGAAAATGGCTACAGAATCGAGGGGAAAAGATTTCTCATCAGGAAACTCTGCAATCATCAGGAGAAGTCGCCATAACGGTCTGTGTCAGATGGAGAAGAAAAGAGAACGACCCATCAGTGAAGACATCTCCTGTGAGTCATTGCATTTATCTGTCCCCTCTCCTGACATGCCTGTTATCGGAAATCCTTGTATTCCACATAAAGTCTTTGTGTACCCAGGACTAATAGACAAATGCGTGTTACCATTCCCCTTGTCAGGAGGAAGTGTCCCACACAGTGTGATAATGTCAGCGATGGTTGGAGACTGTCAGTGTGTAGGGACACAGCCCTTTGACAAGGGGAATCGTAACACTCATTTGTCAATGCTCACACAGAAAGGTGGTGTTTAATATAGACATGGTGTGGCAGGGCGGTGGTGGAGAAGGGGGCCCAAGCTTGAGGAACAGCCCAGGGCCCATGGTTTACTTAATCCGCCACTGATCGCTGGAGGATAAAACACAGACTCCTAGATACGTTTGGGATCGCTGCGAATGCGCCACAAAAAAACGGAACTGCTATTTGATGCGTGATTTACATCCCCTTTGAATTCAATGGGGAAATCCCGCAACATATAATCAGTGTTTACGTAAAGACAATTGACATGCTGCGAAATGAAATTCCGCATCGCAGGTGAATTTGAGCGTATTTTTCTACTCAGTATTTACACAGCGTGTGGATGAGATTTGTTTTACCTCATCCACTTTGCTGCTGCTGTATTTGTTGCGGATTTTTTGCAAAGAAATCAGTTGTGGAAAGTCCGCCGTATTTACGCAGCGTGTGAACTGGCCCTAAAAGTGAGCGTGATCTCACGTAGCAGCTAAGGGACAATCCTGATAATCAGGTTAGGAGCAGCTTCTCTGACGTTGTTGGCTGTTCATAAGGCTAAGCCGTCTGCCATGGGAAGAAGTGAAAGCCGACAAGAAGGAGCGCCTATGACTTGCGAGTCAAATGATAACCTTAGGAACAGCCAACAACCTCAGAGAAAGTGCCACTAAGCCGTCTGCCACGAGTCCCAGGGGCGTAGTTAAGGTCTTAAAACAACAGGGGCAATAGCCTCAACATATATGCCCCATAATAAGTGTGTGTGTGTGTGTGTGTGTGTGTGTGTGTGTGTGTGTGTGTGTACACCGTGTTACAAATTATTATGCACATTGGATTTAAGTGTCATAAACATTTAATTATTAGTTTTTCAATGAAACTCATGGATGGTCTTGTGTGTTAGGCGGGATTCACACGACCGGGTCGCGTCCGAGTGCCGGCCGGTAAAATCGGCCATTCTGCCCGGCCGGTTTGCATAAAGTTAAGCATCCGTGCCGGGCCGGGCAGATCCGGACAGTGACATCATCGGCAACTCCTGAAGGGGAATCCCCATGTGTTCGGGGATTCCGCTTCAGGAGTTTCCCCTGATGTCACTGCCCAGATATGGACAGAGACATCAAGCGCTCTGTCCAGGAGCGGAATCCCCGAACACACGGGGATTCCGCTCCTTCAAGGAGCTAAAGTGCGGCTAGCACATAGCAGAGCGGGGAGATACCTCCCCGCTCTGCTATAGTGGCGTCGCTACAGTAGTAGCAGCAGCAGCAGCTGCTGCAGCTGCTAGCGGCGCCATCAAAGATGTCGCCGGGCCAGGGCGCTTTTAACAAGCAGGAGAAGGGAGCCAGCGCAGCGCTCCCTCCACCTGCTGTACACCCCGGCCCTGCCACACCGTGTACAGCGATGCCATTCGTCAGAATGGCGTCAACTCCTCCTCCTCACATGCACTCTGCGCTGTGAGGAGGAGGAGATAGAGCGCAAGAGCCGGAAAACCCGGCCGTCACTCGGGACACATCCCGGTGATGGCCGGGTATTACCCGGCCCCATAGACTTCTATGGGAGCCGGGCGGCCGGGTACCCGGGCGAAAATAGAGCATGTTCTATTTTTTGACGGGCGGTTTTCCCGGCCGTCAAAAAATCGGCCGTGTGAATAGCCCCATTAGGGGTCTATTATTCCTAATGCAGCCGGGTGCCGGCCGATTTATGAACGGCCGGCACCCGGCCGGGAAACCCTGCCGTGTGAATGAGGCCTTAGGGCTCTTTGGATCATTGTAATCAATCTCAGACACCTGTGATAATTAGTTTGCCAGGTGTGCCCAATCAAAGGAAAACTACTTAAGAAGGACGTTCCACATTATTAAGCAGGCCACAGGTTTCAAGCAATATGGGAAAGAAAAAGGATCTCTCTGCTGCCGAAAAGCGTGAAATAGTGCAATACCGTGGACAAGGAATGAAAACATTGGATATTTCAAGAAAACTTAAGCTTGATCATCGTACTGTAAAAAGATTTGTGGCTGATTCAGAGCACAGACGGGTTTGTTCAGATAAAGGCATAATGAGGAAGGTTTCTGCCAGACAAATGAATAGGATTAGGAGAGCAGCTGCTAAAATGCCATTGCAAAGCAGCAAACAGGTATTTGAAGCCGCTGGTGCCTCTGGAGTCCCGCGAACCTCAAGGTGTAGGATCCTCCAGAGGTTTGCAAGTGTGCATAAAGCTATTATTCGGCCACCCCTAAACAATGCTCACAAGCAGAAACCGTTGCAGTGGGCTCAGAAATACATGAAGACTAATTTTCAAACCGTGTTGTTTACTGACGAGTGCCCTGCAACCCTGCATGGTCCAGATGGATGGAGTAGTGGATGGTTGGTGAATGGCCACCATGTCCGAACAAGGCTGCAACGTCAGCAAGGAGGTGGCGGAGTCATGTTTTGGGCTGGAATCATGGGGAGAGAGCTGGTAGGCCCGTTTAGGGTCCCTGACGGTGTGAAAATGACCTCTGCAAAGTACGTAGAGTTTATGACTGACCACTTTCTTCTGTGGTACAAAAAGAAGAACCGTGCCTTCCGTAGCAAAATTATCTTCATGCATGAACATGCACCATCTCATGCTGCAAAGAATACCTCTGTGTCATTGGCTGCTATGGGCATAAAAGGAGAGAAACTTATTGTGTCGCCCCCATGTTCCCCTGACCTCAACCCTATTGAGAACCTTTGGAGCATCCTCAAGCAAAATATCTATGAGGGTGGGAGGCAGTTCACATTAAAACAGAAGCTCTGGAAGGCGATTCTGACATCCTGCAAAGATATTCAAGCAGAAACTGTCCAAATACTCACAAATTCAATGGATGCAAGAATTGTGAAGGTGATATCAGAGAAGGGGTCCTATGTTACCATGTAACTTGGCCTGTTAAGTTTTTTTTATTGAAAGAGCTTTTGATTTCTATAAATATGACCTCCTGATGCTGCAAATTCAACAAATGACCATTTTAGTCTCTTTACAACTTTTAAAATGTTTTGATCTCTGTTGTGCATAATAATGTGAAACAAAAAATTCAGTTATCATTAGGATATTTGTTCAATAAAATTAGCATTATACTCCAACGGCTGATGCTTGAAGATTATACTGACTGTCATTTGCATCGACTATTTAGGAAAATCAGTGAAAAATAACATTTGCGTAATAATTTGGAATACAGTGTAGATCGAAATCCGGAGCATTAACCGGTCACTGCCGGCTCCGTGGTTTCCTTCACTGTAATTGACATCAGCACCAAAACCAGTTAATGTGTATAACGTACAAACGTGAGCGCCACACTTTCTGTATCACACCCCCGGTAATGGAGGGGGGGCAGACATCTTGGCTGTATGGGGCCCAGACATTCCTGATGGTGGCCCTGGCAGTTATGATCCGGTAGAGCTGGTTGTCACCCGGGCCGCTTCATTCCACTGTATGGCTTTGGACTTCTCAAGTTTGTCCTGCAAAAAATACAAAAAGTTATTTTGTGTTACTGCATTACAAAGACTTTGTGCAAATTAGAAAAGAAAAAACAGCAGTAAAGTCAGCAAACGGTCCTCGTGCTGTGAGGTTGTTCGGCTGCTCATTCAGTCTGTTTCTGGTTTGGCAGCCGAATGGTGGCCATTTTGGCCTAAAAGGGCAAATTTGCTGCTCTGGAGACTGGGAAAACCGGACAGTGAGAACCCCAATGTTAACTGAAATAGCAGCATATTGGTTGTCGCACAGTTTTTCCAGGTAATGGAAACCTAAAAATATAAATTCAGAACTTTTCGGTTATCTGATGTATATGGCTTGGCTTCAAGGGATTCTTTACTTTTTTCGGGGGTTCTCCAGACAATCACTACATTTTAGAAAGGGTCCCTTGACATTAAGCTGATTACAAAGTGTCCCCCTGAAGGGACCCCCAGCGATCAGCTGTGATCAGTAGGGAAACCTGGCAGTAAGTGTTCAATTTCCCTGCAGCACCACCGCAGGAGAAATTAGGCATTACACAGTGTCCATTCATAGCAATATGGTGTCTGCGTAATACAAGACAGGTCCACCAAAAAGAGAGAGATGTTCTTTGTAACCGCTCTCCACTCTGGCCGAGAGATGAACCTGAAAATGAAAATGAATGTTCTTGAATGAATTATACATGGGCGGCTCAGCCTGCCAGAGCGTGTCTCTCTTTTGGGTCATAGAGTGGCATCAAGGCATATGATATCCATAATGCTAAATAGGTGAGACAAACCCTTTAATCTCTTCTGCTGCCTATTATAATAGTAAATGAATAAGGCTGCATGAGTGATATCACGTCTGTAGGGTCCAGCTGCATGGTTGTCAGCCACGTCTGTAGGGTCCAGGTGCATGTTTGTCAGCCACGTCTGTAGGGTCCAGGTGCATGTTTGTCAGCCACGTCTGTAGGGCCCATGTGCATGGTTGTCAGCCACGTCTGTAGGGTCCAGGTAAATGGTTGTCAGCCACATCTGTAGGGTCCAGGTGCATGGTTGTCAGCCACCTCTGTAAGGTCCAGGTGCATGGTTGTCAGCCACGTTTGTAGGGTCCAGGTGCATGAGTGATATCACGTCTGTAGGGTCCAGGTGCATGGTTGTCAGCCACGTCTGTAGAGTCCAGGTGCATGGTTATCAGCCGCGTCTGTAGGGTCCAGGTGCATGGTTGTCAGCCGCGTCTGTAGGGTCCAGGTGCATGGTTGTCAGCCGCGTCTGTAGGGTCCAGGTGCATGGTTGTCAGCTGCGTCTGTAGGGTCCAGGTGCATGGTTGTCAGCCACGTCTGTAAGGTCAAGGTGCATGGTTGTCAGCCACATTTGTAGGGTCCAGGTGCATGGTTGTCAGCCGCGTCTGTAGGGTCCAGGTGCATGGTTGTCAGCCGCGTCTGTAGGGTCCAGGTGCATGGTTTTCAGCTGCGTCTGTAGGGTCCAGGTGCATGGTTGTCAGCCACGTCTGTAAGGTCCAGGTGCATGGTTGTCAGCCACATTTGTAGGGTCCAGGTGTATGGTTGTCAGCCGCGTCTGTAGGGTCCAGGTGCATGGTTGTCAGCCGCGTCTGTAGAGTCCAGGTGCATGAGTGATATCACGTCTGTAGGGTCCAGGTGCATGGTTGTCAGCCGCGTCTGTAGGGTCCAGGTGCATGGTTGTCAGCCACGTCTGTAGGGTTCAGGTGCATGATTGTCAGCCACATCTGTAGGGTCCAGGTGCATGGTTGTCAGCCACGTCTGTAGGGTACATGTGCATGGTTGTCAGCCACGTCTGTAGGGTATATGTGCATGGTTGTCAGCCATGTCTGTAGGGTCCAGGTGCATGGTTGACAGCCACGTCTGTAGGGTCCAGGTGCATGGTTGTCAGCCACATCTGTAGGGTTCAGGTGCATGAGTGATATCACGTCTGTAGGGTCCAGGTGCATGGTTGTCAGCCACGTCTGTAGGGTTCAGGTGCATGATTGTCAGCCACGTCTGTAGGGTCCAGGTGCAGGGTTGTCAGCCACGTCTGTAGGGTCCAGGTGCATGGTTGTCAGCCATGTCTGTAGGGTCCAGGTGCATGGTTGACAGCCACGTCTGTAGGGTCCAGGTGCATGGTTGTCAGCCACATCTGTAGAGTCCAGGTGCATGGTTTCAGCCACGTCTGTAGGGTCCAGGTGCATGGTTGTCAGCCACTTCTGGAGGGTCCAGGTGCATGGTTGTCAGCCACGTCTGTAGAGTCCAGGTGCATGGTTGTCAGCCACGTCTGTAGGGTCCAGGTGCATGGTTGTCAGCCACGTCTGTAGGGTCCAGGTGCATGGTTGTCAGCCACGTCTGTAGAGTCCAGGTGCATGGTTGTCAGTCACGTCTGTAGAGTTCAGGTGCATGGTTGTCAGCCACGTCTGTAGGGTCCAGGTGCATGGTTGTCAGCCATATCTGTAGGGTCCAGGTGCATGAGTGATATCACGTCTGTAGGGTCCAGGTGCATGGTTGTCAGCCACGTCTGTAGGGTTCAGGTGCATGATTGTCAGCCACGTCTGTAGGGTCCAGGTGCAGGGTTGTCAGCCTGGTCTGTAGGGTCCTGGTGCTTGGTTGTCAGCCACGTCTGGAGGGTCCAGGTGCATGGTTGTCAGCCACGTCTGTAGGGTCCAGGTGCATGGTTGTCAGCCACGTCTGTAGGGTCAGGTGTATGGTTGTCAGCCAAAACAACAAAAAACACTCCTGCCAAACCAGTTACCCCTTTGCCTTTGCCAAATCCCATTTACATGGGTGAAAATGAGAAAAAAAACAGTAAAACCCAGAACAATTATTTTGTATAAAAGAGGAAAGCAGAAGTTCCAGCCGTTATTCCAGCCTGTAGTGAAACTTGTAAACACAGAAAAAGGCCATACTTACAAATGGACACAGCCAGGTCAGAAAAAGCTGATGAAGGAGAGTGAGCAGGTGCTTTAAATAAAAATAGCCACTCCCACTAGTCTTGAGGGGAGTGGTGTGTGGTGCATGGGATGTGTAGTAAGAAATAATAAATGAATAGTGTGTGTGCAAGTGTAATACTATAAGTGAAGTATAGGGGGCAGTAATGAGAAGTGCCTCAATAGAAATAAGTGGATAATGGGGTGCAAGTGAGTGAAACATGGAGGGATAGTGTGTACGTCATGAGGCACAACGTGTATAGCCAGGTAGAAGCCTATTTGTGACGCCTTGATAGTTCATAGAGCGGGCTACCCTGCATGCTATGCCAAACAACAACCCACCATGCTCTCCCAGCATCAAAGACCCGGCTGTGTCCAAGAGAAGCGAATATACGTAATAATGAAAAATACCTGGGGTATTAGTGATCATTCTGGCCAAAAGGACGCAAGCTCGCAATCCACGACAAGGATCCCCAGACTTGCGAGTCCCTAACTGGAACTGAATGTTCCTGATGCACAGACAAAACAGACATATACAAAAACACCGAAAAAGGTCATACTAATGATTACTAATACCCCAGGTATTTTTCATTACTACATATATTCGCTTCTCTTGGACACAGCCGGGTCTTTGATGCTGGGAGAGCATGGTGTGTTGTTGTTTGGCATAGCAAGCAGGGTAGCCCGCTCTATGAACTATCAAGGCGTCACAAATAGGCTTCTACCTGGCTATACACGTTGTGCCTCATGACGTACACACTATCCCTCCATGTTTCACACACTTGCACCCCATTATCCATTTTATTTCTATTGAGGCACTTTACTCATTACTGCCCCCTATATTTCACTCATAGTATTACACTTGCACACACACTATTCATTTATTATTTCTTACTACACATCCCATGCACCACACACACCACTCCCCTCAAGATCTGTAGTGAAACTTGTGTCTGGTCATTCCGGGGGTTCAGTGGGGTGATAACTTATTACTGGGAGTTTATACAGTGGACAAATATCGGAGGCAGAACCTCAGGGCCAGTGGCGTAGCTACCACTATAGCAGCCGTAGCGGCTGCTGCGGGGCCCGCGGCATGAGGGGGCCCGTGTCGCCCGCCGGCACGGGCCGCCACCATGGCCGGAGGCTCCACTATCAGCCGCTATGGCTGCTACAGCGCGGCGCCACTAAACACTACGGCAGAGCAGGGAGGTATCTCCCCGCTCTGCCATTAAACAAAAGACATGTATCTCCTAGCCACAGGATATCCACAGGACAGGGGATACATGTGTGATCGCTGGCATTGATAGGGAGAACGGGGGACTGAAAGTCCCCTGAAGTTCTCCTTTACAAACCTCGGACTTCCGGGGTCTGTGTCGGCAGCTCCGTAGAAATGAATGGAGCGCCGTTCGCGCTTGTGCGCATGCGTGACCAGCGCTCCTTTCATTTTTATTGAGCTGCGCAGTCAGAGGTTAGTCATGGAGAACTTCAGGGGACTTCCAGTCCCCCGTTCTCCCTATCGCTGCCAGCGATCACACATGTATCCCCTATCCTGTGGATAGCGGATACATATCTTTTGTAGGACACACTGTAGGTCACTTTTTTTGGGGGGTTGGGGACGCTGTATGGCGTTCCCAACAGGGGGGCTGTATGGCGTTCCCTACAGGGGGGGCTGTATGGCGTTCCCTACAGGGGGGGCTGTATGGCGTTCCCTACAGGGGGTGGCTTATGGCGTTCCCTACAGGGGTGGCTGTATGGTGTTCCCTACAGGGGGGGCTGTGTGGCGTTCCCTACAGGGGGGGGCTGTATGGTGTTCCCTACAGGGGGGGGGCTGTATGGCGTTAGCGCCATATAGTCCCATCTGTAGAGAGTGCCATACAGCCCCCTCTGTAGATAACGCCACACAGCCCCCCCTGTAGATAGTGCAATACAGCCCCCTCTGTAGATAGCGCCATACACCCCCCCTGTAGATAGTGCAATACAGCCCCCTCTGTAGATAGCGCCGTACACCCCCCTGTAGATAGCGCGATACAGCCCCCTCTGTAGATAACGCCATACAGCCCCCCCTGTAGATAGCGCCATACAGCCCCCCTGCAGATACCGCCATACAGTCCCCCCTGTAGATAGCGCCATACAGCCCCCTCTGTAGATAACGCCATACAGCCCCCTCTGTAGATAGCGCCATACAGCCCCCTCTGTAGATAGCGCCATACAGCCCCCTCTGTAGATAGTGCCATACATCCCCCTCTGTAGATATTGCCATACAGCCCCCTTTGTAGATAACGCCATACACCCCCTTCTGTAGATAGCGCCATACAGCCTCCCCTGCAGATAGCGCCATACAGCCCCCTCTGTAGATAGCGCCATACAGCCCCCTCTGTAGATAACGCCATACAGCACCCTCTGTACATAACGCCATCCAGCCCCCCCCTGTAGATAACGCCATACAGCCCCCTCTGTAGATATCGCCATCCAGCACCCTCTGTAGATAACGCCATACAGATATGGGGTTGTGCTGTAGCTCCTTGCACCGCCGGGCAGCTGGGGTGCTGCTGTGAATGGGGTCATGTTGCAGCTCCTTGCACCGCCGGGCAGCTGGGGTGATGCTGTGAACGGGGTCGTGCTGCAGCTCCTTGCACTGCCGGGCAGCTGGGGTGCTGCTGTGAATGGGGTCGTGCTGCAGCTCCTTGCACCGCCGGGCAGCTGGGGGGATGCTGTGAACGGGGTCGTGCTGCAGCTCCTTGCACCGCCGGGCTGCTGGGATGCTGCTGTGAATGGGGTCATGTTGCAGCTCCTTGCACCGCCGGGCAGCTGGGGTGCTGCTGTGAATGGGGTCGTGCTGCAGCTTCTTGCACCGCTGGGCAGCTGGGGTGATTCTGTGAACGGGGTCGTGCTGCAGCTCCTTGCACCGCCGGGCAGCTGGGGTGATGCTGTGAATGGGGTCGTGCTGCAGCTCCTTGCACCGCCGGGCAGCTGGGGTGCTGGTGCGCAGGGAAACACAGTAAAGGGGACACAGGGTTATATCAGCACTGCGGCCCCTTCATTCTCTGGTCGGGGACCCAGAGGCTGGATCCCCATCAATCATAAAGTAATGGCATAGGCCATCGATCGAGTGGGGGGGGGGTGCTCTTGTTGTAAAATAACATACAATGTATGATCATACCCTTACCCCCACAAACATGGGCCTATAATCCCCCTCTTACAGTGTACAGGCCTAATACCACCCCCACATACAACTCCCATGTCACACAAAGCCTATATAGTCCCCAGCACACAGTATCCTCTCATCCCTCCCCCCCCCAATAAAGTGCAGAGCATCTGAAACAATGTCCCCCTACCTTCCCCCACAACACATGACCCTGCATCAGACATTCACCAGCACACAGATGTGCAGCAGATTGTCCCAGTGTCTCCAGGATGCAGATAGGGCAGGGTCCTACATCCTCCTGCTGCTGGTGTTTTTCATTCATTGACAGGAAGCAGTGGATGTTATCAGGTTGACTCCCCCTCCACATACGCTGATGCAGCCAGAGAGCCCTCCCCCTCCATGTCCTGCAATGGTCAGTGTGAGGTCAGAGCTTCCCTTTTGCTGATTGGTGGAGCACTTGTCAGCTGACAGGCCCTTCTACCAATCACAGCTTCTGCTCAGTAAAAGAAGCTCTTATCTCCGTCTCTAGCAGCTGATTAGAGCATGAAGCAATGTCAGAGCGGCCCCCGAGCAGCTGCATGAGGCGTCTTACCCCGGAGCACTGTGCGGCTGGGGAGGAAGTGGAGAGCAGCTGCACGAGGCGTCTTACCCCGGAGAACTGTGCGGCTGGGGAGGAAGAGGAGAGCAGCTGCATAAGGCGTCTTACCCCGGAGCACTGTGCGGCTGGGGAGGAAGAGGAGAGCAGCTGCATGAGGAGTCTTACCCCGGAGCACTGTGCGGCCGGGGAGGAAGAGGAGAGCAGCTGCATGAGGCGTCTTACCCTGGAGCACTTTGCTGCTGGGGAGGAAGAGGAGAGCAGCTGCATGAGGTGTCTTACCCCGGAGCACTGTGCTGCTGGGTAGGAAGAGGAGAGCAGCTGCATGAGGAGTCTTACCCCGGAGCACTGTGTGGCTGGGGAGGAAGAGGAGAGCAGCTTCATGAGGCGTCTTACCCCGGATCACTGTGCGGCTGGGGAGGAAGAGAGCAGCTGCATGAGGTGTCTTACCCCGGAGCACTGTGCGGCTGGGGAGGAAGAGGAGAGCAGCTGCATGAGGCGTCTTACCACGGAGCACTGTGCGGCTGGGGAGGAAGAGGAGAGCAGCTGCATGAGGCGTCTTACCCCGGAGCACTGTGCTGCTGGGGAGGAAGAGGAGAGCAGCTGCATGAGGCGTCTTACCCCGGAGCACTGTGCGGCCGGGGAGGAAGAGGAGAGCAGCTGCATGAGGCGTCTTACCCCGGAGCACTGTGCGGCTGGGGAGGAAGAGGAGAGCAGCTGCATGAGGCGTCTTACCCCGGAGCACTGTGCGGCTGGAGAGGAAGAGGAGAGCAGCTGCATGAGGCGTCTTACCCCGGAGCACTGTGCTGCTGGGGAGGAAGAGGAGAGCATCTGCATGAGGCGTCTTACCCCGGGGGCTATATGGCACTGTCTAAAGGAGGGGGCTGCATAGCACTGTCTACAGGGGGGGCTGTATGGCACTATTTACAGGGGGGCCAAACCTACAAGGCCAGGCTGAAGGAGGGGGCGCCGCAGAGCAGCTGTATCAAAACAGATGATCGCTACTACAGCCACCCAGCATACAGGGATCAGCTGTTTTGATGGGGCTGCTCTTTGGCGCCCCCCTTCCGCTCAGGCTTTTCCATTCCCATGGAACCCCCATCCCCCCCCTCTCGCGGCACCGCTCCCCCGTCACCCCCCCTCGCGGGACTGACCACCCCTCTCGCGGCACCTCTCCCCCACGCCACTCGCGGCACCGACGCCACCCCTCCCACCCCTAACTTCTCCCTCTCCTGGCAGGCTATCAGGGAGGGAAAACACACCATTTTTTTTTTCTTAAATATATATATATTTCTTTTTATCTATGTATTATCTAGGGGTATAGTGAGCATTTTGAACCCACAGGTTTTTTTGCAGAAATTATTGGAATTAGGCCGTGAAAATTAAAATCTACATGTTTGCAAAGAAAATGTAGGTTTAGCTCATTTGTTTTCATTATCACAAGGACTAAAGGAGAAAAAGCACCCCAACATTTGTAGAGCAGTTTCTCTTGAGTAAGGCCCCATGCACACGAACGTAAAAACGCCCGTAATTACAGGCGGTAATTACGGGCCCATAGACTTCTATTGGCCATGGGTACCTTCCCGTTTGTTTACGGGAAGGTGTCCATGCCGTTTAAAAATATGGAACATGTCCTATTTCAGGCCGTAATTACGACACCGGCAGGCCCATAGAAGACTATGGGGCTCCCGTAATTACGGGTGGCTACGTGTGTGCACCCGTAATTACGGGAGCGTTGCTAGGCGACATCAGGGGATAGTCACTGTCCAGGGTGTTGAAAAAATTAACTGATCGGCTGTAACTCTTTCAGCACCCGGGACAGTGACTACCGCTTGGGTTAATAGTATTAAAAGTTAACTTACCCAGAACTCCCTGCTTCTTCCTCCATTCCGGCCTCCCGGGATGACGTTTCATCCCATGTGACCGCTGCAGCCAATCACAGGCCAATCACAGGCTGCAGTGGACAAAGGACCCGTATTTACGCCAGTAATTACGGGAGGAAAAAAATATGCTCGTGTGCATGGGGCCTAAAACAATACCCCACATGTGGTCATAAACGGCTGTTTGGACACACGGCAGGGCTTAGAAGGGAAAGAGCGCCATTTGGCTTTTGGAGCTCAAATTTAGCAGGAATGGTTTGCGAAGGCCACGTCGGATTTGCAAAGCCCCTGAGGAGAAAAAGCAGTGGAAACCCCCACAAGTGACCCCATTTTGGAAACTACACCCCATAAGGAAATGATCTAGGGGTATAGTGAGCATTTTGACGCCACAGGTTTTTTGCATAAATTATTGGAATTAGGTGGTGAAAATGAAAATCTATATGTTTGCAAAGAAAATGTAGGTTTAGCTAATTTGTTTTCATTCCCACATGACTAAAGGAGAAAAAGCACCCCAACATTTGTAGAGCAGTTCCTCCCGAGTAAAACAATACCCCACGTGTGGTCATAAACGGCTGTTTGAACACACGGCAGGGCTCAGAAAGGAAAGAGCGCCATTTGGAGTTCAAATTTAGCTGGAATGGTTTGCAGAGGCCATGTCACATTTGCAAAGCCCCTGAGTGGCCAAAACAGTTGAAACCCCCCAAAAGTTACTCCATTTGGGAAACTACACCCCTCAAGGAATTTATCTAGGGGTATAGTGAGCATTTAAAAAAAAATGTGTCATTTAAAAATCCATGGATGTGTGATAAACTTTGAAGCACTCCTTTATGCACAGGCCAGATATGTCGGGGCAGGTTTCACAATGATAAGTTGTGTCTCGTCTTCTCCCCCTTTTGTAACACACTTTGCACCTTTTTTGGCTCCTTCCCTTTTTACCAGTGGAGGGGATTCCTCCAGGAAAGTGTTGCCCTGGTACAATACGTGGACCATCGCTTCTAGAAGTACTGGGGCTCTCCCCTTCCTGGTCCCCAAATACAAGGGCCTTGATCAGCACCTCTTGAAAATTAAGGAATGTCCCTGTGTTTTCCGCATGGCACTGTACGGCTTCAGTACTTGATCAGAAAGATCACCCCCTCCCATGTACTTATTGAAGCCGAGGATGCAGTCTGGCTTGGGGGTCATTGTGGTGGTACCTTGGACAGGGACAGGGGTTCTGCCGCTACCGTGCATTGTGGTCAACATAAGGACGTCCCTCTTGTCCTTATACTTGTCCAGCAACATGTTCTCGCTATTTAGCGACCTGCTTTCTCCTTCTCTTAGGGGTTGCCCAATCAGATTTTTAGAGAGGCCTCTCTGGTTTTTGCGCACGGTGCCGCATGCTGCAGGACTTCTGGTGGAGAGGCAGTTAAATAGTGGGACGCTGGTATAGAAGTTATCCACGTAAAGGGGGTAACCCTGGTCCAGTAGTGGGTGCACCAAGTCCCACACTATTTTCCCACTAACCCCCAGGACAGGGGGGCATTCTGGGGGTTCTATCCTGGCGTCCTTCCCTTCATAAACCCTAAACCTGTAGGTGCACACTGAGCTGCTCCCGCACAGCTTCTACATTTTAATTCCATACCTCGCCCTCTTGCTTGGCAGGTATTGGCGGAAATTTAGTCTCCCCTTAAAATGTAAAAAGGACTCGTCTATTGCTATGTTCTTTTCGGGGGTGTACACTTCCTGAAATTTGGTGCAGAAATAATCAATCATTGGCCTGATCTTGAATAGGCGGTCGTATATGGGGTCATCACGGGGCGGGCACTGTGCATTATCCTTATAATACAAAAATGTCAGAATTATTTCAAAACGTGCCCGGGTCATTGCCATGCGGTATAATGGGGTGCTGTATAAACTGTCCGCACTCCAGTATTGCCTAATCGCTGGCTTTTTTACTAGGCCCATATGTAGGACAAGGCCCCAAAATTTAATAATCTCCGCTGCCTCTATGGGGGTCCACCTAGCAAATGATGACGTGGGGTTTTGGGCTAAAAATTGCCGGGCGTATAAATTTGTCTGGGCCGCCATTAAATTAACAAAATCCTCAGAGAAAAAGAGCTTGAAATAGTCCATTTCTGTGAGGCCTACAGTCTCTAACCGAATTCCTGAGCTCCCTGTGAAATCCGGAATGTGAGGCTCATAATTATCAGGGGGTGGGTTCCACAGGGTATCACTCATTTGTGGGTTTGCCTCAGCTGATGTCCTGGGGCGTCTTTACGGGGGTTCCTCATCACTGGATGAGGATGATGATGATGAGGAGGTCAATAGGAATGGGGCAATTTCCTCTTCTCCCGCGCTGGCTGATTCAGTGTCAGGACCAGGATGGCGGATGCCTCTTCTGCTGAATAGACCCATTGAGATGAATGGGACATTTTTATTAGGGGGGTATGTAGTGCTTCAACACGTGTAATACTCCATTTATATTTATAGAGGTGGTTGTGTATGTTGTGCTTTTACACGTGTATATGATATTTATAGGAAAACAAAAAGAACTATAAGAAAAATTTAGGAGAAAGAAATTGACTGCACGTTCATTATAGAACTGTGAAAAAACTTGAGCTACAACTGTGTCGCTGCGCTATCAAAAATGTAGTGACCGAACTTCAGTTACAAAAAAGCTGAATGTCCGTCAGTAAACAGACGCTGACGAGAAGCTGTAGATTTACTCAAACTGTATAAATACCGTATATGTCGGCGTATAAGACGACTGGGCGTATAAGACGACCCCCAACTTTTACCCTTAAAATATAGAATTTAAGATATACTCACCATTTCGTGCAGGAGCGCTTCACTATGGCCATCGGCGGCAGGACCCAGGACTCTGTCTCTTTGAACTCGCGCATGCGCAGATAGGCGAGGTACATGATGGGGTTAATTACTATTAATGTGAGGAACATGGAGGGTAAATTCATCGCACCTCGCGCCTCACATTAATAAGTGAATGAAAGCCGTGTTTATTTCATTTTTTTACAGCGTACACATCATAAATGATGCAAAAACATTGTTGTCCGCGCCATTACTGAATGTGTGTATTTTATGTATTGAGACTTATTTTAATGTTTATTGTAAAAAAGGTGAAGGTGTATTTTTTTTACAATTTAACAATACTTTGTTTTTACTTTATTTTTAAACTTTAATGTACTGACATATATCAGATATGTGCCAGTACATTAGCCTGTGGACGGATAGCACACAGACATATATCAGATATGTGCCAGTACATTAGCCTGTGGACGGATAGCACACAGGCAGTTGTTAGGACATACTTGGGTATATCCTAACAACAAGAGATATGGTCAGACAGCCCTGAGGTCCGTCAATAGACCCTGGGCTGTCTGCCCATATATGGTATGGCCCTCGATCGCGTCACAGGAATTCCCTGTGACGCGATCCAGGGGCATCCCCCCTTCTCACTTTCCCCTGAATGCTGCAGTCAGCTGTGATCGCAGCATTCACGGGAATAACGGCGGAGATGAGAGGTTCTCTGATCTCCGGCGTTATAGAGCGGGGCTGCGGCTGTGTAATACAGCCATTGCCCCGCTCCTGACAGGAAGTGCGCGCGCGGTCAGCATGAGGAGATGCGGCCGGCGCTGCACTAATGAGCGGCAGTTCAGGCACTGAAGACAACATGGGGGTGCTTTGTAGCGCGCCCGCCATGTTCTGTCTTCAGTGCCGCAGATCATTAGTGCAGCGCCGGCCGCATCACATGATGCTGACCCCGCGCGCATATGTCAGGACTCAGGAGCGGGGCTGTGGCTGAATTACACAGCCGCAGCCCCGCTCTCATAGTCATGTGTACTATACTGAGCTGTGCGGCTGCAACGTGCATCCCTAATATCCGACAATATCCGGCATATAAGACGACCCCACACTTTTGACATTTTTTTAAGGGTGTAGAAAGTCGTCTTGTACGCCGATATATACGGTAACATAGAGCTATAACTTCTGCTATATATTTATTTTACAAAACGGACATCAGTAAACGTCCGCTACTCTAACGCCCTAACGCTACCCTGCGTAAACAAATGACCACTGAGGCTGATTATTAGACTCAGCACTCAGTGGCCCCAGGGCGCACCCAAAAAAAAAGGTGCAGTAAAAAAAAGGCCACAAAATAAAAACCCTGCACCTATAATTGATCCGATCAGTGATGACGGTCACTGATCAGCGCTCAGCGGCACAGGAAGCACACAGTAAATTGGTGCGGGTAGAAAAAGATGAAAAAAACGTAGCGTCAAAAAAAATGACCACAGATGCTGATGAGTGATGGCGGTCACTGATCAGCACTCAGTGGCCGCAGGATGCACACAGGGAGGTGCAAAAAATAAAAAAAAGTCCTGTGCCAAATATTGGCGGTCAGTGATGGTGGTCACTGATCCACACTCAGCGGCCACAGGACGTAACAAGGGAAAGAGGGGGAGGGGGAAGGGTACAGGGATAAGAAGTTTAGGAAAAAAACAAGTGCTGCTAAAAAAAATAAATCAGCAGCAGCACAGATGATGATGACGAAGGTTCACTCTGCAGCAGGAAGCAGTCAGATGAAGACGTCACAGCAGGATGGCAGCACAGAAGGCCTCAGATTCGGTAAGTATGGCTCACAGATGGTCACACCAGCTCTGCTCACCGTTCCTAACCGGAATGAGGTGGGCAGAGCTGGTGGAGGGTGTTTCAAACACTCGCCATGGCTGCGATTGGTCAATCGGTGCAGACCAACCAATCGTAGCGATCGGGGGGATGGCATCCCTGCCACCTCGTCATCGCTACATGGCAGGGACTGGTGCTGTCCTAGGCAGCACCAATCACCACCATATCACTGTGCCCTGTGGCACAGTGATTGGTGAAAGCCGCAAACGGCCGCAATTGGCCGCTCTGAATTGACCGGCCAATTGCAGCGATCGCCGATGAGGGGCGGTTGAGCCACCCCCCTAGCCCTCGCGTAAAGATGGTCTGCTGTTATGAACAGCAGCCATCTTTACTTTGTAACTTTTATTTTTTCCACTGTAACCCCTTCTTCATTTGGCGTATGGATACGGCAATTTGCGGGAAGTCATGGCTTTCCATGACGTATCTATACGGCAAATGTCGGGAAGGGGTTAAACCACTAGCCGTGATCATATAAGCTACAGTGGCATCACCACGGGTATGCTAAAGCACCACGCCTCCCAGGGTCCGTCCCTTAGAGAAGCCCATGGATTTTTAATTGACATATTTTTTTAAATGCTCACTATACCCCTACTATACCCCTAGATAAATTCCTTGAGGGGTGTAGTTTCCCAAATGGAGTCACTTTTGGGGGGTTTCCACTGTTTTGGCCACTCAGGGGCTTTGCAAATGTGACATGGCCTCTGCAAACCATTCCAGCTAAATTTGAACTCCAAATGGCGCTCTTTCCCTTCTGAACCCTGCCGTGTGTCCAAACAGCCGTTTATGACCACGTGTGCCCCTGAACACTAGACTCTGGATATTATATATATACCACTGAACACCAGACTCTGCATACTATATGTACCACTGACCACCAGACTATGGATACTATATGTACCACTGACCACTAGACTCTGGATACTATATATACCACTGACCACAAGACTCTGGATACTAAATGTACGACTGACCACCAGACTCTGGATACTATATATACCACTGACCACCAGACTCTGAATACTATATTTACTCACTGGCCACCAGACTGTGGATACTATATGTACCACTGACCACTAGACTCTGGATACTATATGTACCACTGACCACCAGACTCTGGATACTATATGTACCACTGACCACTAGACTCTGGATACTATATATACCACTGACCACAAGACTCTGGATACTGAATGTACGACTGACCACCAGACTCTGGATACTATATATACCACTGACCACCAGACTCTGAATACTATATTTACTCACTGGCCACCAGACTGTGGATACTATATGTACCACTGACCACTAGTCTCTGGATATTATATGTACCACTGACTACTGGAAACCACATGTAAGTGGATAAGGGTTAGTTCACCACCACTGGATTAGGGATCGGAGGCGGCTGTATGACAATATGGACTAGTGATGAGGCCGGTCAGAGTTTGTGTTTAGTCAGTATTCACCTTAGTCGGCAGAGTCACAGGTGGAGTGAAACTCGTGGGATGATGGGGGTGATGGACGGCACATTGAGAGGCGTCATCCTCATGTTCCATTGGTGTTGGTGCTGCAGGTTTCTTCCAGCGACATAACATATATGATCCCCGTATGGTAAGTTCCTTCTTACGTTTTTTCCTATATGACATTTTATGGCCTGTCACATAAAGGTGAGGTACCCACCAGGGCCGTATTTACCATTAGATACCTGCGGGCACCAGATCACTGTAGTACTAGCGGTAATGAATCCTCTTCCTGTGTGTTTTCCGATTTTATGTAACTAAAGCTTAATCGCTGTATAAATGAAAAGTTCTACAACTTCCTAATCTACTTTATGTTTCTTAGCTGAGAGCAGGACTAGCGATGTACAGGTTCACTGCATCTGAATGTGAGCAAGAGTGTCCTCATTCACTGACAGCAAACAGATCTTGAAAATGGTGAGTAATTGAAACATAAATGATATTATAAAGTTGTAGAACTTCTCATGTATACAGGAATAAAGTATTTATTATATGGGGGCATGGCTGTAAATATGCCCCCGGATATGACGACTCCTTGTATAGACCAGTCCTATTGGATCTCTCGGTGTGGACGTCTCTGCAGGGGATTTTTCTTCTTCATGAATGTTGATCTCTGGTGTGAAGGATCTGGTAACAGGAGCATCCATGAGGTGAGGGCCCTGACTGTAGGGGGCAGCATTGTAGCCGATCCTCCATCCCCCACTGTGCCCCATTCAGTGTATCCCGTTTAGATAATCCTCCACAATCTAAATAGCCTGTACTTCAGCTCTCTCCTGCACTGATACATTGTAACAAACTCTCACTTATCATTATATAACCATTAAAGCTGTTTTCTGGTCTGGAAAACCCATTTTCAAATGCCCTATTAGGGAATTTTGGGGTAATAGTGTGGGTTCCCCCGTTCAGGAACCTGATTAATTATACAGAATGGAGAGGGGCAACAAACATCATCTCCTGCTCAGGAGGACCATCACATCCATGTATTACATGCCCAGCCCGGTGATTATAGAACTGTGTAATACTTTACTTCCCCTTTAGAGATGCTGTAGGGAAATTAAACTCTTGCAGCAAGTTCCCCCACAGATTACTGGACCCCTCTAGCAAAACGGTATTTTAAAAACCGGACAACCCCTGTAAGGCTCTGTTCACACCACATTTGGGCTTTAAATCTGACATATACCTTTAAAGTGTAGCTAAACGTTTGACAAACTTCTGACATGTCATAGTGACATAGTGACACGTCAGAAGATTGGATTGGTGGGGGTCCGAGCACTGAGACCCCCACCAATCACTAGAATGAAGCAGCTGAAGCCCCCGTGTGAGCGCTCAGTCGCTTCGTGTTTGTCCGGCTTTTTCCAGAAATAAATGTATCGGTGAACGGACTCAATAGAAAGTCTATGAGCCGATACATTTTTCCGGAAAAAGCCGAACAGACAGGAAGCGGCTGAGCGCTCACACGAGACCTTCAGCTGCTTCGTTCTAGTGATTGGTGGGGGTCTCAGAGCTCGGACAACATTTACTACACAGAAGTCCAATGGGAATAAAGACAAGCACAAAGATGTAGGGGATAAAAGGAAAGTTTTATTTACAGATAAGGGAAGGTTATATTTTATTATTAGGAGATTATTCTAGAAGTATTAAGACTACTATTATTATATACTGTGTATATGTATGTGTCATCTATTTATCTATTATACTAAACCTATCTAAAGGCCGTGTTGATCCAGAGGAAGGCGAAAACCCCCTGTGAGGAATGAGCCAATTGTCCTCATATTAGGGGGGAAAATTCCTTCCTGACCCCAAATATGGCGATCAGAATAATCCCAGGATCAAAGGCTGAAGTGTAACATGTGTAATATGGGGAAAGACTAGGGGAAAATTATTCATTTTTTTTTATGATTATTTTTAATGAACTGCTGTATTTATTTATGTGTAAACTATAAATTGTATTAAATTAAGATTTATTTTTAATTATTTTCTATATTTATATTATGTTACTTATGTGTGTTACTACTTATTACTCTATCATCCTAAACCTATTTAAGGCCGTGTTGATCCAGAGGAAGGCGAAAACCCCCTTTGAGGAATGAGCCAATTGTCCTCATATTAAGGGGGGAAAATTCCTTCCTGACCCCAAATATGGCGATCAGAATAATCCCAGGATCAAAGGCTAAAGTCTAATCTAAATGTACTATGTGTCTATATGCGGGTGTCTATACTTATCATGTAGTGTGGTGTCTATACTTATTATATAGTGGGGTGATGTGGGTGATGTGAGTGATGTGGGTGATGTGGGTGCATTACTTACCTGGCCTGTGCTGAGGTGAGATCAGGTATAATGGCCGCTCCGGCCCCAGGACTACAACATGCGGCTATTATTCCTGATCTCCCCAGATGGAAACTAAGCACAGGCCGCTCCTGGGGGGTGTAGAGGATCTTCAGGCTGGAGTGATGTCAGATGCCTGCCCGGGATTGGAGGATGGCAAGTCAAGGCTCTGGTGCAGCAGCAAGATGGCAGAGGTGTGGCATGAAGATGGTAAGGAGAGAGATGATGGTCTGGGCAGCCGAGGTGACATACAGCAGCAGAGACTTGAGGCGCGGGTCAGGAGGCATGAAGTTCTGGGCCCTTGTCCTGAGATCTTATCGGGTCCAGCTTGGTGACATGAAGCTGAACCCGGCCAAGGGGTGAAGGGCTTTGTTATTCTCTGGCCACTTCAGATGTTGGTTCTCCAGAACGGGCACAAATGGTGTAAATGGTGGCTGTGCCCTCCTCTCCTGCAGTTCCTCCCAGCCGATGGTGGAGAAGAATGGATGCTCTCTGATGTTCCCGCACACACCGAGGCGCCTCTTAGAATTTTTACGGACCAGTCTCTTGGTCAGATGTTTCACGTCAGGATTAAGCCAAGTTGGAAATTTAGGCTTCGCGGTGGTGATGGCTTTGATAGCCATTTGCCTGACGGGGCCGTTGTAAAATGGGGAGCGTCCTGCTGCCATCCTGGACACCACAATCCCCAGGCTCCACCAGTCAACTGCGGAGCCGTATTTTTTTCTAAGAAGCACCTCGGGGGCCATGTAATGCAACGTTCCCGACACTCCACGGATCTTATTGGAGGCGGTGACGCCATCTTGGGCCAATCCCAGGTCGATGATACGGACGTGGCCATCTGCATCCAACATTATATTCTCCGGCTTTAGATCTCTGCAAAGAAATAAGACGAGAGAATGACAAATCCGCCCAGTGATCCAGGAGACGGGGGATGGGTCATTGCACCACCAAGCAGAATAGCCATTCAGGAGTGTAGGAAAGCTGGGTGCACTGTTTCCAGCATGTAAAGGAGAATGAAAGAAGGGGGAAGTTCTGCTTACCGGTGGACGATGTTGTGTCCATGGAGGAACTGGAGGCCACATATCATCTCTGCTGTGTAGAATCTGATGGGGAGAACAGAGTGGAGTCTCAATGTCATGAAATCTTCCTCTATCAATTCCCTAATATCATGTTATGATGGAGTGTGTGCGGTCTCTAGCAGAGAGGAGGCGCTGATTATGGCAGCCTGTATTCTGCATTCTCTGTATTATCCTTCATCTGACCTCCCCCCTCACCTTTTCTTCTTTCCACCCCCCTCAGTCTCCTGATTATTTACTCGCCTTACGTTGCCGATGTTCAAGCAGCCGCACATCCTGATCAAAGCCTCCAGGCTGCCACCGGACAGATACTCCGTGATAAAAAATGCCCGCTCCTCAGATTGATGTGCGGCATAGAGGTGGCATAGGAACGGGCAGTGTCTGGCCGCTAGGAGTATCCGCCGCTCTCTCATAATTTCGTCCGTATTGTCCCGTTTGGTGATCATTTTTACGGCCATGTAGGTGTTTCGGCCGGGGACTGATGCCAGGACCACCTGAGGAAAACAAATGGAGATTCCTCATGAGAAGAAGAAGGAACAGAGGTGGACAGAGAGGTGGGTCAGTCGAGTAGTGCCCAGGACTCTACAGCAGAACAAAGCTGAGCTCCCAGCATAATGCAGTGTCTGCTGTTGGGTCCTGTATGGAGAGGTCTTCACGCCTTACCCACATTTGACATAATTATCTTAGTTGGTGGGGGTAGTAAGGAGCAGGATCATACGCTATAATAGCGACCGTGGCATCTGAACAGTTAAATAGAGGTAAGCTCCCGCTGTCACCCCATCACCCCTACCCGTAACGCGATCACAGTGTGTAGATAGTTGTCATGGCAGCCAGGGGGCCTAATGGAGACCCCAAGGTCTGCCAACTTGGTCCTCCTACTAAGCTTAATAGGAGGAGGCTAAAAGAACAATTCAAGCGATACATAAATATTGCAGTCAAAATAAATAAATAAACTTTTTTCTATTTCGTTTTGTTTAGCTCCTCGAAAAATGGAATAAAAAGTTAAAAAGTGATTAAAAGTTTTATGTAACCCGAAATAGCACCAATAAACAGTACAGCTCGCCCCACAAAAAACAAGTCCTCACACCGCCCCATCAACAGAAAAATAAAAAAAATTCGGGGTTTCAGAATATGGAGACACAACAAATTAATGTTTTTACAAATTGTTTTTATTGGATAAAAAGTATAAAAAATAAACCAATATAATTTTGGTATCCCCGTTATTGTGCTGACCCGCAGAATAAAGGTAACGTGTCATTTTTACCACTTAGTTAACACCATAAAAGCCAAATTATTAAACCAATGGAGGAATTGCTGTTTTTTTTTTTTTTGCTATTTCACCTAAAAAAAAACAGCCTTTTACAATGTTCCCAGTAAATGATATGGAACATTGAATGGAGCCATTAAAAACGACAACTCGTGCCCCCAAAAATCAAAATCTCTCATATGTCGACAGAAAAATACTAAAATGAAAAACTAAAGTAGTGGTTATGGGGGCAGGAATACTTCTGGATGTCCTATTAGGCATCCCATAGGAGAACACTACACCCATCATCCATCCAGCATAGCATGGTGACAACAGAGAACAATTGATGGAGATAAAAGGTCAACTTTAGGTTTACCACCCTATAAAATGAAATATTTCGATATTATACTCACTTTGCCAAAGCTGCCCCTACCCAGGACCTGGTGGATGGTGAAGCGGCTGATGGTAAGCCTGGCATAGGGGCTGGATGTTCCAGGGTCTTGGCTGCTCCCAGGTCTTGGCTCCTCATCCTCCAATCCTCTGTCCTTGGCTCCTCTCCTCTTCTTCGTCATCTTCTTGAATCCGGTGACGCTGTCCTCCTCCCTCTTCCTCTTCTCCTCTTCTCTCTTCTCGCCGTCTTCTCCATGTCCATTGGACGCCATTTTCACCAATATCTTCCTACCTGTAGACTTCAGTCCGATCGCTGCCGTCGACAGTTGAAAGTAAACGGCAGTTGGTCGTGTGCAGGTCACGTGATGTCAGAGGTCATGGAATCCTCAGGTGGCACCTGCCTGGCAGTAACCTGCTCTGCCATGTCTGATGTGGGCATCATGAGTGCCAGTCTAGTGTCCAGAGCTGTGTTTCTCTACCAGGGTTTCTTATGGCCTGGTCAGGGGTCTGCAGAACACAGTAGCAATACATGCCACTCCTACAGTAGAGATAAACAACGGTTATTTGCTCAGGTTATTGGCAAAACCCTTTTCATCCACAATATAGAATCTGGGTTTATATTTAGGGGTCTGTATTTATTTAGGGGTCTGGTCTGAGGTCTGTATTTATTTAGGGGTCTAGTCTGTAGTCTGTATTTATTTAGGGGTTCCGTATGGGGTCTGTATTTATTTAGGGGTCTAGTCTGGGGTCTGTATTTATTTAGGGGACTGGTCTGTGGTCTTCATTGATTTAGGGGTCTGGTCTGGGGTCTGTATTTATTTAGGGGTCTGCTCTGGGGTCTGCATTTATTTAGGGGTCTAGTCTGGGGTCTGTATTTATTTAGGGGTCTGGTCTGGGGTCTGTATTTATTTAGGGGTCTGGTTTGGAGTCTGTATTCATTTAGGGGTCTAGTCTGGGGTCTGTATTTATTTAGGGGTCCAGTCTGGGGTGTGTATTTATTTAGGGGTCCGGTCTGGGGTCTGAATTTATTTAGGTGTCTGGTCTGGGGTTTGTAAATATTTAGGGGTCGGGTCTGGGGTCTGTAATTATTTAGGGGTCTGGTCTGTGGTCTCCATTGATTTAGTGCTCTGCTCTGGGGTCTATTTATTTAGGGGTCTGGTTTGGAGTCTGTATTCATTTAGGGGTCTAGTCTGGGGTCTGTATTTATTTAGGGGTCCAGTCTGGGGTGTGTATTTATTTAGGGGTCCGGTCTGGGGTCTGAATTTATTTAGGTGTCTGGTCTGGGGTTTGTAAATATTTAGGGGTCGGGTCTGGGGTCTGTAATTATTTAGGGGTCTGGTCTGTGGTCTCCATTGATTTAGTGCTCTGCTCTGGGGTCTATTTATTTAGGGGTCTGGTTTGGAGTCTGTATTCATTTAGGGGTCTAGTCTGGGGTCTGTATTTATTTAGGGGTCCAGTCTGGGGTGTGTATTTATTTAGGGGTCCGGTCTGGGGTCTGAATTTATTTAGGTGTCTGGTCTGGGGTTTGTAAATATTTAGGGGTCGGGTCTGGGGTCTGTAATTATTTAGGGGTCTGGTCTGTGGTCTCCATTGATTTAGTGCTCTGCTCTGGGGTCTATTTATTTAGGGGTCTGGTTTGGAGTCTGTATTCATTTAGGGGTCTAGTCTGTGGTTTGTATTTATTTAGCGGTCCGGTCTGGGGTCTGAATCTATTTAGGTGTCTGGTCTGGGGTCTGTATTTATTTAGGGGTCTGGTCTGGGGTCTGTATTCTTTTAGGGGTCTAGTCTGGGGTCTGTATTCTTTTAGGGGTCTAGTCTGGGGTCTGTATTCTTTTAGGGGTCTAGTCTGGGGTCTGTATTTATTTAGGGGTCTAGTCTGGGGTCTGTATTCTTTTAGGGGTCTAGTCTGGGGTCTGTATTCTTTTAGGGGTCTAGTCTGGGGTCTGTATTCTTTTAGGGGTCTAGTCTGGGGTCTGTATTTATTTAGGGGTCCAGTCTGTGGTCTGTATTTTTTTAGGGGTCCAGTCTGAGGTCTGTGTGATTTAAGGGTCCGGTCTGTAGTCTGAATTCATTTAGGGGTTTCTTCTGGGGTCTGTAATTATTTAGTGGTCTGGTCTGTGGTCTGCATTGTTTTAGGGGTCTGTAATTATTTAGGGGTCTGGTCTGTGGTCTGCATTGATTTAAGGGTCTGGTCTGGGGTCTGTATTTATTTAGGGGTCCAGTCTGGGGTCTGCATTTATTTAGGGGTCTAGCTCGGGGTCTATATTTATTTAGGGGTCCACTCTGGGGTCTGTATTTTATTAGGGGTCCGGTCTGTAGTCTGAATTCATTTAGGGGTCTGGTCTGGGGTCTGTATTTATTTAGGGGTCCAGTCTGGGGTCTGCATTTATTTAGGGGTCTAGCTCGGGGTCTGTATTTATTTAGGGGTCCACTCTGGGGTCTGTATTTTATTAGGGGTCCGGTCTGTAGTCTGAATTCATTTAGGGGTCTGGTCTGGGGTCTGTAATTATTTAGTGGTCTGGTCTGTGGTCTGCATTGTTTTAGGGTTACCAGTACTATATTTTCTTACGACTATATTTCTTGTCGTCTTTGGACATACTTGGCCCCAATCGGCCCTGATTGCTTATTATTCTTGATCATCCACTGACTTCAATCTATCTGAGATATGGTACTGCTGTACATCTGCGATTCTTACTTACTTTTTGCTCTTACATAGATATCGCTTCCATTACCAGTACTATATTTTATTACGACTATATTTTTGTCATCTTTGGACATACTTGGCCCTAATCAGCCCTGATTTCAATTGAATATCACTTCTCGATCTTATCATATGCATGTTTCACTTCTGCTGTTATAACGTAACATGTACACAGTGACATTATACTCTTACCCGGTTTTTCACTGATTTTGACGTCTTTTGTTGTGTGACTCATCCCCTGTTCTACTTTTTAATTGTCTCATGTATGTAATTTAATAAAAATTTGTATATTTTTTCAAATATCGTGTGCTGAAGTCGATCATATTTTCTTGGTTTAATCTCATGTAAATTGTTGATCGATGCACCAAGTATATCTTGGTTTTCACTCAGGATTCAATATAGTGCATGTAATATAGTCAGCAACGATGCATTACAGTTTATTACCTATTACCTCTTTGAGCACTATTTTTTATTGAATTCTGTCTGTTGGTATTCTATCGGATTGTTTTAGGGGTCTGTAATTATTTAGGGGTCCGGTCTGGGGCCTGTATTTATTTAGTGGTCTGGTCTGGGGTCTGTATGTATTTAGGGGTCTGGTCTGGGGTCTGTATTTATTTAGGGGTCTGGTCTGGGGTCTGTATTTATTTAGAGGTCTGGTCTGGGGTCTGTATTTATTTAGGGGTCCGGTCTAGCATCTGTATTTATTTAGGAGTCTGGTCTGGGGTCTGTATTTATTTAGGGGTCTGGTCTGGGGTCTGCATTTATTTAGTGGTCTGGTCTGGGGTCTGTATTTATTTAGGGGTCTGGTCTGGGGTCTGTATTTATTTAGAGGTCTGGTCTGGGGTCTGTATTTATTTAGGGGTCCGGTCTAGCGTCTGTATTTATTTAGGAGTCTGGTCTGGGGTCTGTATTTATTTAGGGGTCTGGTCTGGGGTCTGTAATTATTTAGGGGTCTGGTCTGGGGTCTGTATTTATTTAGGGGTCTGGTCTGGGGTCTGCATTTATTTAGGGGTCTGGTCTGGGTCTGTATTTATTTAGGGGTCTAGTCTTGGGTCTGTATTTATTTAGGGGTCTAGTCTTGGATCTGTATTTATTTAGGGGTCTGGTCTGTGGTCTGTATTTATTTAGGGAACTGGTCTGGGGTCTGTATTTATTTAGGGGTCTAGTCTTGGGTCTATATTTATTTAGGGGTCCGTTCTGGAGGACTAATCAGTCTCTAGAACAATATTTAAGGTGTTTTATCTCTGACTGTCAATATGATTGGGTCTCCTTCATTTCCCTCGCCAAATTTTCCCTTAATAACCGGGTCAGTCACTCATCAGGGGTCTCCCCATTTTTCTGTAATTTTGGGTTTAATCCACGGTTCTCCTCTGTTTCACCTGGTGGTTCCAACAATCCCGAGGTAGATCTCGTTCATCGGGAACTGTCCACAGTCTGGGCCCAGGTTCAGAAGAAACTAGAGGCGTCCCAGAGCATACAAAAGCAAAGCACCACACACTTTTCAAAAAAGTGCCAAAGGCAGCGTAAACTGACCAAAAACGTTCCCGCAAATTGCGACTTTTGGGACTTTTCTATCCCAGATAAGCGGCTTAGCAAGGTTAATAAATTCTCCTCTAAGGCTACAGACAGTAATACAATATTTTAATGCAAGGATGTGTACACTCAGTGTCTGACTGAGGTACCTTGGACCTACCAAAGGAAATAATTCTTGGGGGTCTACACTTCCACTATATAGAAATAATGTGAACACTCTTAATTGTGTACTAAAAACGTGTGTAGTAAAACAAAGACCAATATTCCCACCATATAGTGACAGATATCAGTCCTACACAGGCATTCTGCAGACCATATACACTACCGTTCAAAAGTTTAGGGTCACTTAGAAATTTCCTTATTTTTGAAAGAAAAGCACAGTTTTTTTCAATGAAGATAACATTAAATTAATCAGAAATACACTCTATACATTGTTAATGTGGTAAATGACTATTCTAGCTGCAAACATCTGGTTTTTAATGCAATATCTACATAGGTGTATAGAGGCCCATTTCCAGCAACCATCACTCCAGTGTTCTAATGGTACATTGTGTTTGCTAACTGTGTTAGAAGGCTAATGGATGATTAGAAAACACTTGAAAACCCTTGTGCAATTATGTTAGCACCGCTGTAAACAGTTTTGCTGTTTAGAGGAGCCATAAAACTGACCTTCCTTTGAGCTAGTTGAGAATCTGGAGCATCACATTTGTGGGTTCGATTAAACTCTCAAAATGGCTAGAAAAATAGAGCTTTCATGTGAAACTCGACAGTCTATTCTTGTTCTTAGAAATGAAGGCTATTCCATGCGAGAAATTGCCAAGAAACTGCAGATTTCCTACAACGGTGTGTACTACTCCCTTCAGAGGACAGCACAAACAGGCTCTAACCAGAGTAGAAAGAGAAGTGGGAGGCCCCGCTGCACAACTGAGCAACAAGACAAGTACATTAGAGTCTCTAGTTTGAGAAATAGACGCCTCACGGGCCCTCAACTGGCAGCTTCATTAAATAGTACCCGCAAAACGCCAGTGTCAACGTCTACAGTGAAGAGGTGACTCCGGGATGCTGGCCTTCAGGGCAGAGTGGCAAAGAAAAAGCCTTATCTGAGACTGGCTAATAAAAGGAAAAGATTAATATGGGCAAAAGCACACAGACATTGGACAGAGGAAGATTGGAAAAAAGTGTTATGGACAGACGAATCGAAGTTTGAGGTGTTTGGATCACACAGAAGAACATTTGTGAGACGCATGACTTGCCTAAGTAGAGTCGTGTGTTATTGAACCTTCTACTTATCCTTTCTTTTATCACCCCTACCTCTAAGAAAAGACACGTGACAACCGAGGTTGAATGTGAAATGGCCACAGAATTCGGATAACTAATTAGGAATCCAACCAGAGAATTCCTCCTATAATTCACATGACCCAACATGGGTCAGTATCATAAATAACAATTAACATTAACATTAATCCGAGCAGGGGAAGTCCTTGAAGCCATTTTTAGATATGTTTTACCTCGAGTTAGCCATCTGCAACCACCACCAACAATTTACCTCCAGCCGTAAACCAGCTCGGAGGCACCGCTCACCTCTGCAGATGGCTCCAACCACCAGAAGACCACTTGAAAGGGATAATACCCTATGAAGTCTTCAAACCATGTACCTTTTTTGGGGGACGCATACCCCCAATGCGACCCCCCCACCATTTCGTACTGATCAACCTCAAGGACTCCCCCCGCCACAGCGAAACAGGCCTTGACCACCTTAAGCCTGTGAGTTCCGCCACACCACCAACGCCCTTTCAATTCCTTCTGCTAGTGCCAGGCTCCACAAATCAATCCCAACCTTGGTCAGATGCACCCCATCACTCCTCCAGTAATTACCTACTCCTGACTCCAAATCCCTGTGCCGCACACAAATGCCCCCATTCTTGGCCACAAAACGGGACACTGCCCGATTCACTTTTATGCAAGCCTTATTAATCCACCGACCTAGCCAGCCGCCAATGCTTCCTTGGAACTATGTCCGACCAAACTATCACTAGGCCGGGATAAGATGCCCACAAACACAACATATCATGTTTGATATCCCACACCAACTCCCGAAAAGGGCGAACCCCCAAATCATTTCCCCCCACGTGCAATACCAGGACTTCCGGAACCTTATCCAGCCGAGAGTATGTCTGAAACTCTGCTAAAACCCGTCTCCACAACATACCTCTAAATCCCAGCCAATGCAAAACCGCGTCCTGCTGCGGAATGCGCAGCTGACGGCCGTCAGGGCGGACGTCCGCCCTCAAGGCCCCTCAATGCATGTAAAAGTGTCCTAACAACCACACAAGGCACGGGAGCTGATCTGAAACGAAAAAATACAGCACACACACTTTTAACAACAAATAACAACATGACTCATAACAAATGAGGGCGCACGTAGGACCTAAACCTGTTGGACTCCCAACGGCCAATGTGCCGCACCCCCTCGTCGTCCAACCCCCAGCGCCCCGCTTCGGTTGCTGCGCCAATCCTAAAGGAGTGAGATCAGTAAGGGCCTGCAGCGACTCCGACCGCCACCAAGCATTTCTTAAATACTGCGCCAAATTGATATCTGGACAAAAATGACCCATTCTCGTGACGTAGCAACGGCAACTCGGGCGACCCCACCTGTGGTTTAAAAGCATGCATACAGGCGACCGGACACATCGCCGATCCCGGGAGGGCAAACAAAGCTATGCGCTTTCCTCTGCCCGTTAGATCAGTTTTTGACCGCCGCAACCACAACTCGAGTCTATCCCCATATAGACCCACCTCCTCCAGTCTCAACCCCCCTGCCCGCTTGGTACTAGGTGAAACCAGCTTGCCAATTCGAAGTGCGCCAAAAAACGCTAAGGAAAATGCTAACTGAAATAACTCAACCTCGGACGAAGAACGACAGACAGACACTAGCGATATGCCCAAAGAACCGAGGAGAGCAAAAGACACGGGCTGTCTACGATCTGCTTCGACCCTACCTCGATGCAGACCCTTTAAAGCTTGTCCTACTAAAAATTCCTTAGACACATCCCGAAAACCCTGCAACTTAAAACCAAAAGCCAGTGCAGAAACGAAACGATTGACCTTAGCCAGGGAAAACCCCGCCTCCCAAGCGTCCCCCAACCAATACAAAAGTGCCACCAACCTGTCTTGATCCGGGCTGACGTTACCCAACTCTCTTACCCACTCCTCCCACTGCTTCCAACAAGCAGAATAAGCACTCCATGTCGTACGTGCCAATGACCTTTCAACCAATCGTTCTACGGGACCGAAACCAGATCCCAGAGATGTTCCGGACAAGCCAAACCGAGGTGCTCCGCTCCCGGTGCCAATTGACGAAATCGATCCCACTGCGAGCGAGAAAGAGCATCAGCGATACAATTCCGTACCCCCGGCACATGCACCGCGACCACCCACGCCTTCAACGACAAGCACACCAAAACTAAATGTCGCAACAATTGAACTACTGAAGGAGAGGATGCGGTGATGTTATTAATGGCCAGCACCACCTCCATGTTGTCGCAGTAAAAACTGACCTTCTTGTCCCTGAGCCTTTGTCCCCCCAAATGGTTGCCGCAACCACGATAGGGAACAGCTCGAGCAGGGCCAGATTCCGCGTGTGTCCGCTGGACACCCAGCTAGCCGGCCAGTTACCTGCACACCAAGGACCACCCCCGTACGCACCAAAACCACCTGCCCCAGCCGCATCCGTAAAAAAATTGAAATCACTCGTATCCTGCGCTGGAGCCATCCATAGAGAGCAACCATTATACTGACCAAGAAAATCATCCCAAACCTGAAGATCAGCCCGATGCTCCTCCCTGAGCCGCACAAAATGATGTGGCGCCCGAACCCCCGCCGTTGCTGCCGCCAAACGTCTACTAAAAACTCTCCCCATCGGCATAATCCGGCAAGCGAAATTCAACTTCCCCAGCAGAGACTGGAGATCGCGCAACGTCATCTTCTTCAACCTACAAGCCCGCCGTACCTCCTGACTCAATGACCTTAATTTATCCACAGGAAGTCGACACTCCATTGCCACCGAATCAATTTCAATTCCCAAAAAACAAATGGTAGAGACCGGGCCCTCAGTCTTTTCCGGCGCCAAGGGAATCCCAAAATCCTTCGCAACCTTCTGCAATGAATGCAGCAAATTACCGCAAATAGGCGAACCCCCCGGGCCGACGCACAAAAAATCATCCAGGTAATGTATCAAAGAGTCAACCCCGGCTACGCCCTTCGTCACCCATTCCACGAAGCTACTAAATGCCTCGAAATATGCGCAAGAAAGGGAACACCCCATAGGAAGATACCTATCCACATAAAAAGCCCCATTCCAAAAACAACCCAACAGCCGTTGGCTCTCTGGATGAACCGGCAACAACCGGAAAGCCGCCTCAATGTCGGTTTTTGCTAACAACGCGCCGGGCCCCGCTGCGCGAACTAGCCCCACCGCCTTGTCAAATGATGTGTACACTACAGAGAACAACTCATGATCAATCCCATCATTCACCGACGAACCCTTGGGAAAGGATAAATGCTGAATTAAACGAAATTTTTGGGGCTCCCGCTTTGGCACAATACCCAATGGGGACACCACTAAATCATTTATTGGCGGATCAACAAACGGCCCCGCCATGCGCCCCAACGAAACTTCTTTTAACAGTTTTTCCGACACGATCTCGGCATGCAAGTAAGCCGACTTAAGATTGCGCCGCGTCACCAGAACCTCATAAGGAGGCGGAGGTATAACGAAACCAACACGAAACCCTTCATAAATTAACTTGGCCGCAACCCTATCTGGATACTCATTTAGATACGGGACCATCCTTTCCACCCTCACCGGCGACAACCCCTTGACCAGCCGAGGAGGACTGGTTCCCTGACCGCTTCTTCCACATACACTTGGCAGCCCCGTGGGATGAACCATTACATTCTGAACACACGTGCTTGAACTTACATGTGGCCCCGAACTTACACTGGCCATCATTAAATTGACAGCAGAATCCCAGTTTTGCCCCTGAACCTTGCCCGGCCTGGCTAGACTGACCTCCTTGGCCAATGCTCCCGGGAAAGGACTGCTTCACCGGAGCCGTCACCCTCAACCAAAGCGCAACATCCTTCTGGTCCTACCGAATCGCCGGCCGAACCGCCTTTCGCTGGCGAAATTGCTCATCGTACCGCAACCACGCCTGACCCCCGTATGCCCTATGAGCCTCCCCAATGGCATCAAAATAGCAAAATAACGCCAAGCAATCTTCAGGCACCTTCTCTCCGATCACGCTGGCTAAAATGGCAAACGCTTGCGACCAATTGACGAACGTCTGCGGGATAAGCCTATACCGCCTACGTTCCTCTTCCTCCTTCTTACTCTCGTCCCGCTTGCCTTTATCCAAATTGAATTTTGCAAGCGGCAGAAGAGAAAAAATCTCCACGTACTCGTCCTTCCAGATCAGCTCGCGGACCTCCTGTTTTAGGTGTGCCCCTAACGGACCCTCGAAGCATACATACACCTCGCCACGAGCACGATCGTCAAGCCGCACCCGATCACCATCTTTTTGCGCCTCAGTCTGAACGGACACCGCGACCGCTTCCTTAGACGCCGCCAACCCTTCCACAACCCCGGGACGCGACTGTAACACTCCAACCTCACGAGGACCTTCCCAAACTACCGCCGGGGACCCCGCTGTAGCTACAGGCGCCGCAGCCCTCTCTAAGCACCCGACCAACTCCCGCAAGCAACACACTAAATCCGCTAAGCCAGCGCCGTCACGCCCGACCGCGCCGCTACCGGCAGCCGATGCCGTGCTTGCTGCCCCCCCCAACACCCGACATAAAAATCGCTGGATACGGCAAAGAAGGAGTTACGTACTCACCGGGCTGCCCAGGCGCTGTGTTCCCGTCAGCCGGAAAATCCTGACCTCGCCGAAAATCGTCCAATTCGCCATCCTCCAGATCCTCTCTCGCCGACGACTGGCCATCCCACCGACATCTCCTACACGGGGACAACAACATGCTGACAGATGGGCCGGCCACCTGCCGCCCGCAGGGACCCAGACTTCCGACCGGACCTGTTGCCTCGTCTCCGCTGATGATCTAGGCGTCCTCCCTGAAGGTCTCAAGGAAGCCTGCCCCCTGGCCGGAACATCACCATGCGGGGCGGCCGTGGGCTGCTCTCTGGATATTACGTCCGATGGAGGAGGGGTGACAGGGAGCCCGGCCTGCGACCCCCTGTGTACCGCCGGACCTCGTCGCGGCTGGGGATTCCTGCCAGGACGCAGGGCCTGGGAAGAGGCGGCCCTCCCAGCTGCCTGGCCTGCAGCGTCCTTTGAAGGGCTCCCCCTGCGACGCCGTGTCCGCGGGACTACCTCTGGGCTGAGGCGTTCTGGTGGGCGGGACCGCCGGGAGCGACGGGGAGAACCGGCCTGAGCCACCGCCGCCCCCGACGACGCTCTCTGCTTCATACGAGCAGGATCACGGGTTGCCAACTCCCCCCCCCCCCCCCCCGCCGCCACAGTACTAGCACTAGGGAGGGGGCCGGGGAGCCTGTCCCTCAGAGCTACTGACCCTGAGCGCCGGACCTGGCGTGGAGGCGAGTTAGCCTCCGGGATCCTGGACAGTGCAGCCACGGTCTCCTCCAACCACCCGGGACCGTGGAATGCAGCTGCCGCACGCAGCTGCTCTAACATGCCGACCTCCGACATGGCCAGGTAAGAAGTAAGCGCGGTAGCAGAGGGAGCTTGTCACTTTTGCTTGTTCTTCCTCCCGCTGCTTCCGGCTCAATGCCGAAAACAGCGGGAAGACTGGTAACGTCCCCTGACTCCTCCCTACCCCTCTTCTACCTCCCCCTACTACTCCCTCCTTCTCACACTAAATTAACCCTTTCCCTACTATGTCTTGTCATGGAGGTTTCCCTCTGAAGCCCTTCGTGCTGCGTCCAGCCTCTTATGAACAACTGAAAAGATGCTGGAAGAGTGCCTGACGTCATCTGTCAAGCATGGTGGAGGTAATGTGATGGTCTGGGGTTGCTTTGGTGCTGGTAAAGTGGGAGATTTGTACAAGGTAAAAGGGACTTTGAATAAGGAAGGCTATCACTCCATTTTGCAACACCATTCCATACCATGTGGACAGCACTTGATTGGAGCCAATTTCATACTACAACAGGACAATGACACAAAGCACACCTCCAAATTATGCAAGAACTATTTAGGGAAGAAGCCGGTAGCTGGTATTCTATCTGTAATGGAGTGGCCAGCGCAGTCACCAGATCTCAACCCCATAGAGCTGTTGTGGGAGCAGCTTGACCGTATGGTACGCAAGAAGTGCCCATCAAGCCAATCCAACTTGTGGGAGGGGCTTCTGGAAGCATGGGGTGAAATTTCTCCCGATTACCTCAGCAAATTAACAGCTAGAATGCCAAAGGTCTGCAATGCTGTAATTGCTGCAAATGGAGCATTCTTTGACTAAAGCAAAGTTTGAAGGAGAAAATTATTATTTCAAATAAAAATCATTATTTCTAACCTTGTCAATGTCTTGACTAAATTTTCTAGTCATTTTGCAACTCATTTGATAAATATAAGTGTGAGTTTTCATGGAAAACACAAAATTGTCTGGGTGACCCTAAACTTTTGAACGGTAGTGTAAGTGAATACAGTGCAGTGAAATTCAGTGACTCACAGGGGACATCTTCTCAGATTGGAGTCATTCATGTTCTCTTTTCTTCTTCATCCGGCCCAGAACGCCATGTTGACTTCCAGTCTTTTTCATCTCTAATGCCCAAGCGCGAACCACAAGATACGTCATGAAAGTGTTGATGTAACCTGTATACCACGTTCACGTGACCCAATGTGCCACGTCACAGCGTATTCAAATCATGGAAGCGTTCAGTCTACATGACTACTGCCCGTCACGGTGCGCATACCTTAGATCAAAATTTTGACATATAACTAACTCTAAACCTCATAAGTTAATTTTCTTTAGCTATTGTACTAGGATGTACAATTCTTAATTAAAATATTATCATATTAGTCATGTGTCCTAGTATACCCACATCCAGCGATGGGTGGGATGGGTGAAACATAAAATAGTTTTCCATGAGTTTTGGACTGCGATGTGCTGCTGATCTCTCCTTTTGGGGGTAATATACAGGGAATATGGGGGTTATATAAGGGACTCTCATCATCCCTGTATATACCAGCCATCATCCCCATATATAACCACCATTATCCGTGTATGTACCAGCCCACCATTATCTCGGTATAAAATCTCCATCACCCCTGTATATACCATTAGGGCGGGCACTGTCAGCTTGCTGTGGCGTGCGGGCATTGTGGCTAAACAAGAACTAAATGGGGTGGGCATTGAGGACACCGTGGACCAATAGGATGCCTGAAACGCCGGTATATGGGAGAAGTCCAGCAGAACCTGAAAATATGCCTCCTGATTGCTTAAAGGCTATGTACACCTTTGCACTGTTTTTTTTTTTAAATTGCCTTGTATGTATTGTACAATATAAATCACATTTCTAATTGGTCTACCATTTGTCTTCTGTACCTGCAGAGTATTTCAGTTTATGGCCAGCTGCTGTATTCAGTTATCTCTCTAAGGCCCTGTTCACACCTGCGTTGGTGTATTTCGTTGTTCTGCTCCGTCAGTGGTGCAGAACAAAGGAATAATGGAAGCAACGGTTCAGTCGCACAACGGACACCGCCACCTGCTGACAGAACCCATTGACTTTAGTGGATTCCATTGGCTTTCCGTCAGGAGGGGGGCCGTGATTTTACCAGAGACAATACTGCAGATGTGAACGAGGCCTTATCCGTCAGTCATCACCCTAATGGCAAACTGAGCAGCTCCTCTTTTGCAGGCTCATGAACAAGCATTTACTGTGGAATCTGCGCATGTGCATGGTCCTAATTACTGCATACCTCCTGACCGTCCCGGATACAGCGGGACAGTCCAGGATTCCGGGCGGTGTTACGCTGTCCCAAGCGGCCGGTGGTATGTCTTGGTGTCAACTGTATCTGCGTCCTCAGGATGCAGATCCAGTTGAATCCGATGCTAATGTAAGGGATCGTCAGCTCCCTGCTTCTGTATTAGTACCACTCACCGAGGAATTCCCGGGCACAGCGCTACTTTAAGTGCGGAGCCCCTTATCTCACTATTCATATATGTACATTGACGTCGGGGACTACTCCTGGAGCGGAATCCACTGCCTTTGCATTGCTGATGGTCTGGCCGGGGATTCCGCTCCTAGGCGGAACCCCTGATGTCACTGTCCATATATGTACAGTAACATCAAGGGCTCCTCCTGGAGTGCAATCCCTGGCCACAGCGTGGCCGACGCTCTGGACAGGGATTCTGCTCCTATAGGGAATGCCTTACGTCACTGTCCATATATGGACAGTGATGGCAGGGGCTCCTCCTGGAGTGGAATCCCTGGGGGAGGGGGGTGGCACCATCTACATGGGCACTGTGTGTGACACTATCTATATGGGCACTGGCGCTTTATATGTGTGCACTGGTACTAGAGGTAGCTAAGGGGGCATTAAACTGTATGGGGGCAGCTATTTGTCATAATTTCTAGCAACGCATTCCCTTTAATACTGGTGTTTCATACACCAGTCCTATTAAACAGTTTGCTGGAGTAAGATGCAACACATTTATTAACAGGCGAAGGCGAATGACTCTTAATAAATGTGTCGCATCTTTTAGTTGCAACGCGGCCTGTCATCAGTACTTTCTACGTGCTGCGGCCTGCTGTACATTTGCCTTGTTACGCCCCCCAGAGATAAATCTGGGCCGCATTATACATATAGATTTCTGCTATAATTGACATCAGTTACTGGCGTAAATTATAGTAAAATTGTTGGCCATTTCTGCTAAGCCCCGCCCATTTTTTGCCCCCAAAAATGTCGACATTTGCGCATTTTGTGAATTTTCTACGCTAGTAAACTGTTGTAGAAAGGTTAATATATTCCCCCAAAGGCTACAGACCGTAATACAATATCTTAATGTAAGGATGTGTACACTTAATTGTGCAGCAACGCTTGTTGTCTCCATTCTATGTCAGTGTGGGAAGTAGATGTCCGGCCCTATGATTTTGTGATATGTGATAGACCCAGAATCCCAATCACCAAACCAAAGAATGCAAAATAAAGACACAAAACATTATAATTGGGTGTTAAATGGTCAAAACTTTTATTATATTATATGACCAAACCCAAAATGGCAAACCTCCGACTCACGAAGAGTCACCCTCCAGCACGCAGGAAAGGAAAAACCCCCTGTGGGGGAAACCTCTAGGGAAACCATGGCTGGAGGATTGCCCTTCCTCTGGGCTTAGAAGGTGCCAAAATATCATTTGTAACAGAATTTGTACGTTTTCTCAGATTTTCAAGGAAAGACAATACAATGAACGAACGACATAAAACACATAAATCGGATGATCTGGTTGGCTAGGCGGATGTCTCTCTTCCTGGGCACCCATTAAAATGAATGGGTGATCCACGGATGAGACGGGTCCTCCAGATGCCTCCTTGTAGCACCTGTCTCCGCTCCGGCTAATAGAGGGGGATCTCCTGCTGGAAACCCCCCTCTATTACAGACAACCCGTATGAAGAGGATGGCATCACTGTGATGAAGAAGTGGTCTGGGGTGAAGGGTTTCCCTGCTAGAACCTCCAAATTACATCAGGTCGGTATTGGTGGGGAAGTCAAGCTCAAGGTCCTCAGTCCCATCCAATATGGCGCTGAATGTGGCAGTAAAACCTTCTAATATGGAATCTTCTTTATGTCATAAACATTTGTATTTATGACATCAGCACCTTCATCATCATTACTACAGGAGTTTATTACCACTGCACAACTCATACATTGTGACGTCACCCACAGTGGTCTGAAGTGTTAACCCTTTAATGTCTGGCAGTGTACTTAACACAGAGGCCATAAAGCTGAATAGAACATATCAGAGGCCATAAAGGAAAAGGGATAATGCAGGGAGCATCTCCGCACAAGAACTATCCATGACAAAGGGTTGTCCAGGATGAGATAACTTGTCTGCTTTCTCCAAAAACCAGCACCACACCTGTCCATAGGTTGTGTGTGGTATTACAGCTCGTTACCATGCACTTCAATGGAGCAAACCTGCAATACCAGATACAACCTGTGGATAGGTGTGGTGCTGTTTTTGGAAGAAAGCAGACATATTTTTCTAAACCTGCACAGCTCCTGTTAGAAATAGTTCTAAAAAAGTGGGGGGAGAAGGAGAAGAAGGGGAGAGGGAAAGAAGAAATTAAAAAAAGGGAAAAAGAGGAACTCTGAGGTAAAAGAAATCAAACTAGACTGAAAGGAGTCTGCTGGAGGTGCCAGATGGAAAGACAGATTTCTGCCATGGGGACCAGATTAGTTGAAATGTATCTTGAAGGGGGGCTTCAGAGAGTGGGTTTTAACCCCTTCCCACCCTATGAAGTGCTGTTGCATTGAAAAACTATGCAGTTCATCTTCGAATGCAGCGTCACAAAAACAAATTATTTTGTAAAAAATAAAACTATATAAATTTGGTATCGCCATAATCGTAACGACCCGCAGAATCAAGTTATCATGCAATTCATGCCGCCCGATGAACACTGTAAAATCAAAACAGAAATGGCGGAATTACAGGGTTTTTTTCAATTCACCCCACAAAATGTAGGTTTTTAAAAAAAAATAAAAATGTAATACATTATATGGTACATTAGTCCGCAGGGTAAATTACACATAAACAGCGCCATTCATCGGTTAACTGTTTAAATGATACCAGTTCAAGTGACCTTTATCGAGAAACACCATAAGAAATGTTTTCACAATTAACCTTCTAATTGGGCCTAGCATGTGTGGTACTGTCTGCTAAGCCGTTGTATCTAAGCATATTATATGTGATACTGTCTGCTGAGCCGCTGTCTCCTATCAAGTAGCAGAGCTATCAGGTGCCATAGTGTAATGAAACGGGGTAGGGAGACAGACAGGTGAGCCCTAATCTACCCGAAACTCAGTCCCTGCCTACTTGCACGGCCCGTCCTAAGAGTTGGCATACAATTGGGCGACGGTCCCTATGCTCAATAAGTGCAAGACAGACAACACAAGACAAGGGCACACAGAAGATAAAGGGGGAGGTAGGGGCAGTTGCCCACGGAAACACCGTGCGCAACAGGCAGTGGTGAACGAGCCGAGACAAACCAGGAGAGTACGAAGTAGCAAATCAGAGCAGGAGAATAGTCAGTCAAGCCAGGGTTAATAAGTAACAGCGGTCACTAAGGTAAATAGCAAGAAGCGCAGAGCCAGGAAACCAGACAATCACAGGCAAGGAACATGCTGCAAGTGAGGGTAAAAATAGACCAAGGGAGGGAGCTACAACCGTCAGGCCAGGCTGTGATAGGTTCTCCCTCTCCTCAGCCTGCCAGCCTGAGTAGTAAGAGATCGCATCACTCGAGCAGACCTTGGAGCTGATGAAGGCTGATTAACCCCGGGCATCGACACAGAACCTGTGTCTGGCAAACCCTTTACAGTACCCCCCTTTTTATGAGGGGCCACTGGACCCTTCCTAGGTGGGCCTGGCTTGTTGGGGAACCGAAGATGGAACTTGCTGAGCAATATACCGGCGTGAATATCCTGGGCGGGTACCCAAGTCCTCTCCTCAGGCCCGTATCCTCTCCAATGGACCAGGTACTGGAGGGAGCCTTGGACAATCCTGCTGTCCACAATCTTGGCTACCTCGAATTCTACCCCATCCGGAGTGAAAACAGGGACCGGAGGTTTCCTCGATGTAGCCAAGGACGGGGAGCAGCTTTTCAAGAGGGAGGCATGGAACACGTTGTGTATCTGAAAAGACGGGGGTAGCTCCAGCCGGAAGGAGACAGGGTTGAGGACCTCAATAATTTTGTGCGGCCCTATATACCGGGGAGCAAACTTCTTGGACGGAACTTTAAGGCGCAAATTTTTAGAAGAGAGCCACACCAGATCCCCGACCACAAACAGAGGGTTAGTTGAACGTCTTTTATCTGCCTGAGTCTTTTTGATGCTCTGGGACGCCTCAAGGTTCTTCTGAACCTGGGCCCAGACTGTGCACAGTTCCCGATGAACGACATCTACCTCGGTATTGTTGGAACCACCAGGTGAAACGGAGGAGAACCGTGGATTAAACCCAAAATTACAGAAGAAGGGGGAAACCCCCGACGAGCTACTGACCCGGTTTTTAAGGGAAAATTTGGCGAGGGGAATGAAGGAGACCCAATCATCTTGACAGTCTGAGATAAAACACCTTAAGTATAGTTTCACAGACTGATTAGTCCTCTCAGTTTGGCCATTAGTTTCAGGATGGAAGGCGTGAGGATTTGACCCAAAAATGGTATCTCCTGCACCCCAAACACCCATTTTTCGGTTTTAGCAAAGAGTTTGTATGTATGTATGTATGTTGTCATGTATGTATGTATATATGTGCATTTATGTTGGCATGTATGTATATATGTGCATGTGTGTATGTATATTTGCATGTATATATTTGCATGTTTGTATATATGTATGTATGTATGTTTGCATGTATGTTTGTTTGTATATATGTCTGTATGGCCATGTATGATACTGTCTGCTGGAGCCCTGTATCTAAGTCAACTTCGCGGCAGGCTTCTATACATGGTATAACAGTCAGTATCACACATGAAACTAAATCTAAGCCTACGACATGTTTTATTTAATTTTTTTTTAATTTTTTTTACAGTTTTGGTGTTTGGACTACGTCGGTTTCGAGGACTACTTAGAGGACTTTTTTTTTCCTACAATAAAATGGTTAATGAGGGTTGTGTTGGGGGTGCTTTATTTCAATAAAATATTTTATCTATATCTTTGTCTTTTTCTTTTCAAATTTTATTACTACCACTTTAGTAATGGCCGCTGTCTGAGTGACAACATCCATTACTAAGGGGAGGCTTAGTGTTAGCCGGTGCAGAGGCTAACACTAACCACCATTATTACCCCGGTACCCACCACCACCAGGGGTGCCGGGAAGAGCCAGTTACGATCCAGTACCCGACCATCTGTTGTGATGGTCGGGTACTGGGGCGGCCGCAGGCTGGTATTATGAGGCTGGGAAGGGCCAAAAACAGTGGACCTTCCCACCCTTGTAATGCTAGGCTGCTGCTGCTGTGTTGTATCTGGCTGGTTATAAAAGTGGGGGGGACCCCACGTCATTTTTTTTAATTATTGATTTATTTTAATATTTTTTTTAAAAAGACATGTGGTTCCACCCAATTTATCATAACCAGCCACATACAACAGTGTTATTAGCCTGGGAATGGACAAAACCAGTGGCACTTCCCACCCATGTAATGCCAGACTGCTGCGGCCTTGTATATGGCTGGTTATTAAAATTTTTATAACCAGCCCGATACAACACAGCAGCAGCAGCCTAGCATTACAAGGGTGGGAAGGTCCACTGTTTTTGGCCCTTCCCAGCCTCATAATACCAGCCTACGGCCGCCCCAGTACCCGACCATCACAACAGATGGTCGGGTACTGGATCGTACCTGGCTCTTCCCGGCACCCCTGGTGGTGGTGGGTACCGGGGTAATAATGGGTGGTTAGTGCTAGCCTCTGCACCGGCTAACACTAAGCCCCGCCTTAATAATGGACGCTGTCAATCAGCCAACTGCCATTATCTAGGCACTAATAAAGTTTAAAAAAAAACACAAAGACAATTCTTTTTTATTGAAATAAGAAATCCCCAACAAAACCCTCGTTAACCATTTTATTAAAATTTGAAAAAACGTAGATCTACACAGTAGTCCAACGAATCGAAGACGTAGTCCAATCGGTACATCAAAATCTGCAACAACATAAAAAAACAGTTATCAATGTGAACAATACCAATACTTCTACTCACCTACACACATATATACACGCACACACACACACACACACAAACAACCATACACAAACACTCACATATATGCACAAACACAACAAGATATACACACACACACACACACACACACATAAACAGACAAACACACACACACACACACACACACACACACAACCATACACAAACACATACACAAACACACACACACACACACACACACACACACACATAAACAGACAAACACACACACACACATATACACGAACTCACACATATACAAACAAAAACACACATACCCAAACACACACATATACACAAACACATATACACAAACACACCCATATATACACAAACACACACACATAAACACACACACATATACAAACATCTACACACAAACATATACACAAATACACACATACATACACACACACACATATACACAAACATATACACAAACACATATACACAAACACACCCATATATACACAAACACACATATAAAAACAAAAACAGACAAAGACACTTACCCAAACACACATATATACACAAACACACACATACACAAACACACACACTGTTTCTTTTAAATGCTGCTGTGGAACCCGCTCGATCCACTATATAAGGCTGCGCTATAGTGCAGCATTTAAAAGAAACAGGATCCTGTCCTGTCCATAGAGTTTAAGGCAGCACAGAGTATTTCAGGAGATGAGCGTGCAGATTCAGTGCTGCTATGAACTCTGCTCTTACCATTACGTAGCTCAGTCTGTTACCTCTCCTCCACTCCTGTCCTCAAGAACACCTTCACATGATTGGCAAGTCACCACGTAATGGTCAGAGCAGAGTTCACAGCAGCACAGAGTATTTCAGGAGATGAGCGTGCGGATCTTGTGCGGGGTGGTGACTTGCCAATCATGTGAAGGTGTTATTGAGGACAGGAGTGGAGGAGAGGTAACAGACTGAGCTACGTAATGATAAGAGCAGAGTTCACAACAGCACAGAATCTGCACGCTCCTCTCCTGAAATATTCTGTGCTGCTGTGAACTCTGCTCTTACCATTACGTAGCTCTCAGTCTGTTACCTCTCCTCCACTCCTGTCCTCAAGAACACCTTCACATGATTGGCAAGTCACCACGTAATGGTAAGAGCAGAGTTCACAGCAGCACAGAGTATTTCAGGAGATGAGCGTGCGGATCTTGTGCGGGGTGGTGACTTGCAAATCATGTGAAGGTGTTATTGAGGATGGAGGAGAGGTAACAGACTGAGCTACGTAATGGTAAGAGCAGAGTTCACAGCAGCACAGAGTATTTCATTAGAGGAGCGTGCAGATTCTGTGCTGCTGTGATCAATGGGCAGACATTTGTCTGTTCACACGAGGCGTAATTTACGCGCCGCTGTCAAAGAAGTGACCTGTAACTTCTTTGGCCGTAATTGGATCCGTTATTCATTGACTCCAATGAAAAATAGCGCCAATTACGTCCGTAATGGACGCTGCGTTCAAGCGCCTGCACATGCCGTTACGGCTGAAATTATGGGGATGTTTTCAGGCGGAAACATCCCCGTAATTTCAGCCGTAACGGACGCTGTCGTGTGAACATACCCTTATAATGACAGCACGGCTCACAAAAGCGGCCGGCTGCCCGCGGCCGGCCGTGCTCGTAATTACGAGTCGTAATTACGAGCACAACCCGTAAAATAAAAAAATAGAACATGTTCTATCTTTTTAACGGCACGGGCATCTTCCCGTGAGAAAACGGGGAGGTACCCGTGGCTAACAGAAGTCTATGGGCCCGCTATTTCGGGTCGTAATTACGACCCGTAATAACGGGTGTTTTTACGGTCGTGTGCATGAGGCCCTGTAATGACGGGTGGCTACATGTGTGCACCCGTCATTACGGCAGCGTTGCTAGGCGACGTCAGTAAATAGTCACTCTCCAGGGTGCTGATAGAGTTAACTGATCGGCAGTAACTGTTTCAGCACCCTGGACAGTGACTACCGATCACAGTACCTGTTCATACTTACCGGGAACTCCCTGCTTCCTCCAGTCCGGTCTCCTGGCCGTTGCCTTGGTGACGCGTCCCTCTCGACATCCGGCCCGACATTCCTTGATGATGATGCAGCCCATGTGAGCGCTGCAGCCAATCACGGGCTGCAGAGGCCTCTGCAGCCAATCACAGGCTGCAGAGGCCTCTGCAGCCAATCACAGGCTGCCGCGTCAGAAAAGAAGGTCGGACTGGAGGAAGAAGAGGGACTCGTCACCAAGACAACGACCAGGTATGTATGAAATGCTTTTTATTTTATTTTTAATCAGCAGCCTCTTTTCTCTATCAGTGATTGATAGAGACAAGTGGCTGCCGATTTGTATAATATTTTTCTGTTCAATCATTTTTATTAATTTTTTCAGAAAGAGTAGATGCATCATTTACATGTTGCAGCATGTTAAATATATATAGCAAAATTACAGCATCTTATTCATCGTGACAGCTTTGTGTCGGTAAGATAGTATAACAGTACAACAATATAACAAAACAACAACATCGCTAGCAGCTTGTATATCTTCAAAAGGTCTCTTATGAAGAAGAATGATAATAATAATATGGTATTAGTTGCTTGTGTAAGAGCTATATTTGGTGGCATAGAGGGCTGGTTATCCAGCAATTCCAGACGTTGGAAAATTTAGGAAAACTAAGATTGCCATATGCAATTATTCTCTCATAAGCATAAGAAGAATTGATTAGTAACAACAATTCCGCCTGAGTGGGTGTATCAGCACTCTTCCAATGCCTAGATACAACTAGCTTCGCCATAGCCAATATTTTACATGACAGTATTCTATCTTTCGGAGGGATGTCTTCCATATTTAAGAACAGTAGGGCTAATTGAGGGGATACAGGAATCCGTGTTCCAAACAAGGACTCTAGTAAAGCAAATACCTCTTTCCAATAGCTTAGTATTACTGGACATTCCCATAATACATGTAATAGCGTGCCTCTATTGCCACAACTCCTCCAACATGTTTCTGAAACATCTGGGAACATGATATGTAATTTATCCGGGGTGTAGTACCATTGTAGATGGGTTTTCAAAGCTGCTTCTACCTGGGAGCTGCATTGCAACGACCTGTGGATTTGGTTATATGCTTTCCTCCATTCTTCCTCTCCAAAAGTTTTACCCAACATCCGCTCCCATAATAAAACATTGTGAGTTTTACGAAAGTCAGTGTGCCCTGACAGTGTATCATAAACCCCTTTAAGTATCTTAGTATGTTTGGCCAGCAAGCTAAAAAGTTTTACATTACAGATAGGATGTAAATTTTTTAAGGTTGATATAAAGTGTCTGACCTGTAGATATTTATAAAAATCGCTTCTTGGAAGGGAGTATGAGAGCTTTAAATATTCAAAGGAGCTCAATACATCATTACAGTACAACTGCGATATTTGGGTGATTCCCCCCAACTTCCATTTGTTTAAATTTAAATGAGGAATGGCCAATTCCAATACTTCTAAAGGAATTTGTGAGTTGGTAAGAGGCGTACGATTAGTGGAGTGTTGTTGTATATAGGACCAACATCCTAAGGCTGCTTTAGTGAATGGGGATACTTGTGAAGGCGTGGCTATGTTCCAAAACTCGAGAAACATGAGGGCTTTCAAGCTAGAAGGATATACATATGATGTTTCTATTTGAACCCAAGGCACTGAGCGATCAGCCGCCCAACCCGGACTGAAAAGTGCCACCAAAGTGGAAGCATAATAGGCATAAATATCTGGTATACCCAATCCCCCTGATCTTCTATCCCTGGTCAAAATATGTGTTGCAACACGTGGCTTGCGAAAAGACCAAATAAATTTCATGATAGCTTGTTGGATACATTTAAAGAAGGATTTTGGAACGGCTATTGGGACCGTTCTAAACAGGTATAACAGTTTAGGCAATAATAACATTTTAAAGGCTGCAATCCTGCCTATCCAAGACACTTCAAATTTATGCAATCTAGCCATTTCAACCTGGATTGTTTGTAAAAGGGGCTCATAGTTAGATCTGTATAACGACTTGTGGGATTTTGTTAGAGTTATACCCAGGTATGTGATGCCTTTATCTTTATCTCTCCAGTCAAATGGATATCTATACTTAAGGAAATGGAGTACAGAGGGAGAAATGTTTAGTGGTAATATTTGAGACTTCTGGGTATTTAATTTGTATAGTGAGACTTGTCCAAATTTCTGAATGCAATCTAAGGTGGCTTCTAAGGAATCCTCTGGGGAGGCTAAGGAAAGTATAATGTCATCTGCATATAAGGAGATTGTATGAATTTGGTTATCAATACATATACCATGAATATTTGTGTGTGTTCGTAGAATGTGGGCTAGGGGTTCCATAGATAGTATAAACACCAGGGGGGATAGAGGGCAACCTTGTCTAGTACCGTTTGTAATTTGGAAAGTATCAGACAGCACTCCGTTAGTATATACTTGGGCTGACGGGCACGAATATAGAGCTTTGATCGCATCAATTATACAGCCTTTGAACCCCATCTTTCCCAACGTGGAAAAGGCATACCCCCAATGGATACGATCAAACGCTTTTTCAGCGTCTAGGGCTAGCATTACCGAAGGTATCTCTGATTGTTCTATAATGTGTAGGATCCCTAGCACTCTACGAGTATTGTCTGAGGCCTGTCTACCCTTTATGAATCCTGCTTGATCTTCCTTGATCAGTGTGGGTAGTAGGGGGGCCAATCTCGTAGCTAGTATTTTTGCGTATATTTTAACGTCTACATTCAATAGTGAGATAGGACGAAAGTTTTGAGGGGCATCTATAGTTTTCCCTGGTTTCGGAATGGTGACGATTAAGGCAGCTTGGTTTTCGGCTGGCAAAGATCCAGAGTCCATTGCTTTCTGAAAGAATCTACACATATACGGCAATAATGTTTCCTGTAGTGATTTATAGTACATATTGGTAAGTCCATCTGGGCCAGGGGATTTGCCGTTGGGCATTAGTTTAAGAACATCAGAAATTTCCTTTTCTAAGAACGGTGCATTTAAACTAGCCAATTGGGTCTCAGAAAGATGAGGTAGATTTATTTTTTGCAAGAAGGCTTGGATGTCTACTTCCGACGGATGTGGGGAGAAAGGGTCTTTTTCCAAATTATATAAAGAAGCATAGAAAGCTCGAAATTGATTAGCAATGTCTGTGGGGTGTGTTATTTTCATTTGGGTGAGGGGATCTGTCAGATATGGGATCTTGGCTTTTTGGTATTGCGCCTTCAGTCTAGCTGCCAGCAGCTTGCCGGCCTTATTGTTCTGTGAGTAATACCTCGCTTTGGTTTTTTTGAGGTTCTTCTCGTAATCTGAGAGTAAACTGCATCTAAGGCGTTGTCGGAGAGTGAAAAGCTTTTCAGCGTGTTGTGGCGTCTGCCTAATTTTATTTTGGGTTTCCATGTGGTGAATTTCTGCTGTAAGGGAAGAGATTAAGGCCATTTTCTGTTTTTTAACTATATGTCCCAAGCGAATGAGAGTGCCTCTAATAAAGGCTTTGTGGGCATTCCATAGGGTAAAATCATTAATCTGGGAATTGTCGTTTTGTTGGAAGTATTCCCGAAGGTCACTAGCAATAGTTTGTTTATGTTCCGAATGGGACAGTAAAAAAGGGTTACATCTCCAGAGGTAGGTAGAGTTAGCTATATTACTTTCCTCAATTGTCAAGGTTATTACCGCATGGTCCGACCATTTAATGGTCTCTATAGAAGATTTTGTAGTAGAAAAGAGCAATTCTTTGTCCACTAGAAACATATCTATGCGGGAGTAGCTATTATGGGTTGTGGAGTAGAAAGAGTAATCCTTCTCTGTGCTATGTTGAGCCCGCCACACATCGTATAGTTCTTGTTTTAATACCAAAGGTCCAAGTTGAGCCTGAGATTGCCGCGTGGGATTCGTGGTGTCCAGAGAGACATCAGCTATAGCGTTAAAGTCTCCACAGATTACCACCCTTCCCTGGCGAAATTTGTTCACTATTCGGAATATTTTATGAAGGAAACGAATTTGGTGACGATTGGGAGCATAAACGTTTACAATTGTATAAGTTACGTTGTTAATCATGCAGATTAATATAATGTATCTACCATTTGGGTCAATATGGGCCTGAATCTTTTGGAAAGCTACAGAGTTTTTTATAGCTATTAAAACTCCCCTGGACTTGGCCGTGTAATGTGCTTGGAATGTATGAGGAAATAAATGGTGATTGATGCGATTCGCATCTGTTTGTAATAAATGTGTTTCTTGGGCACATAGAATATCACATACTATAGATTTTGCTTCTTGCCACATATGTGCTCTTTTATGCGGGCTGTTAAGACCGTTAACGTTAAGTGAGGCTAATTTAATAACCATTGTACCTATAAAGAGAAGCTGTGTGTTGTCTTATCTGAGGAGGTAATAATTTTGTTTCCCCCTTACCTGTATATTGTGTGTTCAGCTCATTAATTTTCTGCCGATCATATTCACAATAGGTTTCTCTGCTGCTAGCACAAGAATATAAAAAAGAAATAAACAAAGAACAATAGATTCTATATAAATCTAGCACAAACCATGAACAGATAAAACTGTTCATCAGAAAAGGGGCAAAGACAGTCAGCTTGATGTCGGGCCAACATGACCGCAACTACACCAATATTAGCTAAGCTTCGGTTAAGCCTTCGATGAAGAATATTCCGTCACGTCTTCGACCAGCCGAGGTAGGGGAGAGAAGAAGACACATATCGATTCTTTCATCTTTTGCGTTGCTTCCGATGATCCACCATCTGCCATTCATCTCTTATTCTTTGGGGGGGGTGGTTAGATGGTTGTTCTTGTATCTGTATCGTTATGTCCCAAGCTTTCAGCAATTCCACTCCCTCCGAGATGCTTCGGATCACGTGTAAAGAATTGTTCCTATGAATAATTAGGCGGACCGGGAATCCCCAGCGGTATAAGATCTTGTTGCCCCGTAGGGCATTTGTTATAGGGGCCAAACATTTTCGTAACTGCATCGTCGCCGCTGAGAGATCTGTAAAAATGGATATCATACTGTATTGTGGTGGCGTATCCTCTTTTTTCTTGAGCGATGACATCAATTGTTCCTTGATATGATAGAAATGAATACGGGCTATTACATCACGTGGTATTTCGTCCGCAAGATGTTTTGGTTTTGGAAGTCTATGAATTCGGTCTATAATAATATCCCTTGGGGAACATCCAGGAAGCATGGTTTTAATAAATTCTTGTGCAAATTTAAGCAGATCTGGCGCAGCGACCTCTTCAGGGATCCCTCTGATCTTAATATTGTTTCTACGGGATCTGTCCTCTAGGTCAGCCATTTTTGCTTTTAACTGAGTAACTTCTGCTTCTAGGCCGTAGTGTGCATCAATCACCTCATTATGAGACACAACAAAATCACTTAGTTTGGATTCAGCATGTTGAACTCTCAGTTCTACATCTTGTATTGCTGATGACAAGGGATGTAACATTTTAGCAAATCCTGCTTGCAGAGAGGTGCTAAGAGCCTGAAGCATGGTCTTCATTGCCAGCTCTGTGACCAAATTAGCTGAGGAGGGCATATCATCTAAGTTGTTTCCCTCTGACAAAGGGCCCCCAAGGGTTATACAATCTCCTACCTGAGTCGCTAGTGGTGCCGGAGAGAATAGTTTCTGCCTCTCTTGGGACGAACTCCTAGAGCTCGGCAATGGCGGCGACGGAGATGCAGAGGTAAGTGCAGACGATTGGAGATGGCGCCCCCGTCTTCCTGAATGAGCGAGGGCTGAAGCTGGGAAACCCTGTATCTTTTTCCTCGTCTTTGCTGCAGTGAGTGGAGGAGCTGTCATCGGGACCGAGGCACTTCTCCTCTGAGTAGCTGTGGCCTTATGGAGGCAATGCGGTGAGTGTGAAGGTGGTTCGGAGGTAAGGGAGCCCGCCAAGGAGCACGAGTCTCCTCCATCTTGGATTTCTTCTGCCTGCCGTGGCGGGAAGAAGTCCGTGAGCTTGGTAGGTCTCGGAACGGGCCTCCGGCGTCTCGGCATGTCGGGTTAGTGCTCCGGTCTGTGTGGGGAGCTGATTTCGGCCAGAAGTTGTGCTGGTTCTGAGGCTTTAGTAGCTTTTTTGTAGATTCTGGTGCAGGAGCTCAGTACTCACGCGGCCATTCGGATCGACCGCCAAGCCACGCCCTTGTATAATATTTTTGACCGGGTTCGGTCAAAACGGGTTCGGCCGAACCCGGTGAAGTTCGGATTCGCTGCGAACCGAACTTTTCCGGAAGTTCGGACCGAAACCGGGTTCGGTTGTCCCGGTTCGCTCATCTCTACAAATTTATATAGTTTTATTTTTTACAAAATAATTTGTTTTTGTGACGCTGCATTCGAAGATGAACTGCATAGTTTTTCAATGCAACAGCACTTCATAGGGCGGGAAGGGGTTAAAACCCACTCTCTGAAGCCCCCCTTCAAGATACATTTCAACTAATCTGGTCCCCATGGCAGAATCTGTCTTTCCATCTGGCACCTCCGGCAGACTCCTTTCAGTCTAGTTTGATTTCTTTTACCTCAGAGTTCCTCTTTTTCCCTTTTTTTAATTTCTTCTTTCCCTCTCCCCTTCTTCTCCTTCTCCCCCCACTTTTTTTTAACTATTTCTAACAGGAGCTGTGCAGGATTAGAAAAATATGTCTGCTTTCTTCCAAAAACAGCACCACACCTATCCACAGGTTGTATCTGGTATTGCAGGTTTGCTCCATTGAAGTGAATGGTAATGAGCTGTAGTACCACACACAACCTATGGACAGGTGTGGTGCTGGTTTTTGGAGAAAGCAGACAAGTTCTCTCATCCTGGACAACCCTTTGTCATGGATAGTTCTTGTGCGGAGATGCTCCCTGCATTATCCCTTTTCCTTTATGGCCGCTGATATGTTCTATTCAGCTTTATGGCCTCTGTGGTAAGTACACTGCCAGTCATTAAAGGGTTAACACTTCAGACCACTGTGGGTGACGTCACAATGTATGAGTTGTGCAGTGGTAATAAACTCCTGTAGTAATGATGATGAAGGTGCTGATGTCATAAATACAAATGTTTATGACATAAAGAAGATTCCATATTAGAAGGTTTTACTGCCACGTTCAGCGCCATATTGGATGGGACTGAGGACCTTGAGCTTGACTTCCCCACCAATACCGACCTGATGTAATTTGGAGGTTCTATCAGGGAAACCCTTCACCCCAGACCACTTCTTCATCACAGTGATGCCATCCTCTTCATACGGGTTGTCTGTAATAGAGGGGGTTTCCAGCAGGAGATCCCCCTCTATTAGCCGGAGCGGAGACAGGTGCTACAAGGAGGCATCTGGAGGACCCGTCTCATCCGTGGATCGCCCATTCATGTTAATGGGTGCCCAGGAAGAGAGACATCCGCCTAGCCAACCAGATCAGCCGATTTATGTGTTTTATGTCGTTCGTTCATTGTAATGTCTTTCCTTGAAAATCTGAGAAAACGTACAAATTCTGTTACAAATTATATTTTGGCACCTTCTAAGCCCAGAGGAAGGGCAATCCTCCAGCCATGGTTTCCCTAGAGGTTTCCCCCACAGGGGGTTTTTCCTTTCCTGCGTGCTGGAGGGTGACTCTTCGTGAGTCGGAGGTTTGCCATTTTGGGTTTGGTCATATAATATAATAAAAGTTTTGACCATTTAACACCCAATTATAATGTTTTGTGTCTTTATTTTGCATTCTTTGGTTTGGTGATTGGGATTCTGGGTCTATCACATATCACAAAATCATAATGCCGGACATCTACTTCCCACACTGACATAGAATGGAGACAACAAGCGTTGCTGCACAATTAAGTGTACACATCCTTACATTAACCCCTTCCCGACATTTGCCGTATGGGTACGCCATGGAAAGCTATGACTTCCCGCAAATTGCCGTATCCAAACGCCAAATGTTTGGCACCGGCTCAGAAGCTGAGTCGGTGCCATCATCACCGGGATCTCAGCTGTATCTTACAGCTGACATCCGGCTGTAATGGCAGGGACTGAAATTAGCTTTGATCCCCGCCAGATCTAATACATTGCACTACGTAGGTAGTGAAATGTATTAGAAAAAAATCATCAGACAGTTGGAACTTCAAGTCCCCTAGTGGAACTTGGAAAAAGTGTAAAAGAAAGTATAAAAAAAGTGTAAAAAAAAAGTAAAAAAAATAAAAGTTTGATAACAATAATATTTTCTGCGTCCTATTAATTTCAATTGGAGCTCAGAGGTGGAAACCACTTGTAGAACATCAGCCCCCCACTCACAGTGAAATAACCATCAGGAGTATCCGCCCTGGAAACCACAGGGAATTCCACCTGAAAAACCGCACCAAATTTTAGTGCCGTTTTTTGGGCGGTATATCTCCTGCGGAAAGACCGCAGAAATCATTTTAAAAAAGCTTATACTTACCATAGTCATAGCGACGCGTATTCTGTTCTGAGCGCAGCCTGGCCTCCTGGGATGATGCTGCAGTACATGTGACCGCTGCAGCCTTTGATTGGCTGCAGCAGTCACATGGGATGGTATCATCATCCCCAGGGCCGATTCTAGCTTTTTTGCTGCCTGAGGCGAAAATGGAAATGGCGCCCCCCCCCCCCACACAAAAAAAATAAATAAAAATAAATTGTAAGTAAGAAACAACTTGTAAAACGAAACAAAAAAATTAAAGCTGTGTGAACAAAAAAATACATTAGGGCCTGTTCACATCACCGTTCGCTTCCGTTCCGATGTTCTGTCGGGTGAACCCCGCAACGGAAAGTGAAAGTGACAGCACAGCTTCCATTTCAGTCACCATTGATCTCAATGTTGATGGAAACATCGCTAATAGCTTCCGTTCGTCACCATTCCGGCTGGTTTCCGGTTTTCCGACGGAATCAATAGCGGAGTCGACTACGGAATGGAACGGAATCGAACGGTGATGTGAACAGGCTCTTATTGAACATCATTGTTATGAACTGCAAGGTCTCATAATGCTACAGGCAATTGTGTAGTAAATATCCCTATATTGCCCCAGCTATAAATACTAGTAAAATGACCAGGGCAACGTGTATCCAAAATTCAAACACAAAAATGAAAGAACAATGTCAGTGTTCAAACTTGTGTCAGGGCTCCTTTAATGGCTCTTTACAGTCAGTATAGTAACACATGCGGCACTTTACAGTCAGTATAGTAACACATGCTGCTCTTTACAGTCAGTATAGTAACACATGCGGCACTTTACAGTCAGTATAGTAACACATGCGGCACTTTACAGTCAGTATAGTAACACATGCGGCACTTTACAGTCAGTATAGTAACGCATGCTGCTCTTTACAGTCAGTATAGTAACACATGCTGCTCTTTACAGTCAGTATAGTAACGCACGCTGCTCTTTACAGTCAGTATAGTAACACATGCTGCACTTTACAGTCAGTATAGTAACACATGCTGCTCTTTACAGTCAGTATAGTAACACATGCAGCACTTTACAGTCAGTATAGTAACACATGCTGCACTTTACAGTCAGTATAGTAACACATGCTGCACTTTACAGTCAGTATAGTAACACATGCTGCACTTTACAGTCAGTATAGTAACACATGCTGCTCTTTACAGTCAGTATAGTAACACATGCAGCACTTTACAGTCAGTATAGTAACGCACGCTGCACTTTACAGTCAGTATAGTAACGCACGCTGCACTTTACAGTCAGTATAGTAACACACGCTGCACTTTACAGTCAGTATAGTAACACATGCTGCACTTTACAGTCAGTATAGTAACACATGCGGCACTTTACAGTCAGTATAGTAACACATGCTGCTCTTTACAGTCAGTATAGTAACACATGTGGCACTTTACAGTCAGTATAGTAACGCATGCTGCTCTTTACAGTCAGTATAGTAACACATGCTGCTCTTTACAGTCAGTATAGTAACACATGCGGCACTTTACAGTCAGTATAGTAACACATGCGGCACTTTACAGTCAGTATAGTAACGCATGCTGCTCTTTACAGTCAGTATAGTAACACATGCGGCACTTTACAGTCAGTATAGTAACACATGCGGCACTTTACAGTCAGTATAGTAACACATGCGGCACTTTACAGTCAGTATAGTAACGCATGCTGCTCTTTACAGTCAGTATAGTAACACATGCTGCTCTTTACAGTCAGTATAGTAACACATGCTGCACTTTACAGTCAGTATAGTAACACATGCGGCACTTTACAGTCAGTATAGTAACACATGCTGCTCTTTACAGTCAGTATAGTAACACATGTGGCACTTTACAGTCAGTATAGTAACGCATGCTGCTCTTTACAGTCAGTATAGTAACACATGCTGCTCTTTACAGTCAGTATAGTAACACATGCGGCACTTTACAGTCAGTATAGTAACGCATGCTGCTCTTTACAGTCAGTATAGTAACACATGCTGCACTTTACAGTCAGTATAGTAACACATGCTGCACTTTACAGTCAGTATAGTAACACATGCTGCACTTTACAGTCAGTATAGTAACACATGCTGCTCTTTACAGTCAGTATAGTAACACATGCGGCACTTTACAGTCAGTATAGTAACGCATGCTGCTCTTTACAGTCAGTATAGTAACACATGCTGCTCTTTACAGTCAGTATAGTAACACATGCTGCACTTTACAGTCAGTATAGTAACACATGCGGCACTTTACAGTCAGTATAGTAACACATGCTTCTCTTTACAGTCAGTATAGTAACACATGCGGCACTTTACAGTCAGTATAGTAACACATGCTGCTCTTTACAGTCAGTATAGTAACACATGTGGCACTTTACAGTCAGTATAGTAACACATGCTGCACTTTACAGTCAGTATAGTAACACACGCTGCTCTTTACAGTCAGTATAGTAACACATGCGGCACTTTACAGTCATTATAGTAACACACGCGGCACTTTACAGTCAGTATAGTAACACATGCTGCACTTTACAGTCATTATAGTAACACACGCGGCACTTTACAGTCAGTATAGTAACGCACGCTGCACTTTACAGTCAGTATAGTAACGCACGCTGCACTTTACAGTCAGTATAGTAACACACGCTGCACTTTACAGTCAGTATAGTAACACACGCTGCACTTTACAGTCAGTATAGTAACACACGCTGCACTTTACAGTCAGTATAGTAACACATGCTGCTCTTTACAGTCAGTATAGTAACACATGCGGCACTTTACAGTCAGTATAGTAACACATGCTGCACTTTACAGTCAGTATAGTAACACATGCTGCTCTTTACAGTCAGTATAGTAACACACGCTGCTCTTTACAGTCAGTATAGTAACACACGCTGCTCTTTACAGTCAGTATAGTAACGCACGCTGCACTTTACAGTCAGTATAGTAACACACGCTGCACTTTACAGTCAGTATAGTAACACACGCGGCACTTTACAGTCAGTATAGTAACACATGCGGCACTTTACAGTCAGTATAGTAACGCACGCTGTACTTTACAGTCAGTATAGTAACACACGCTGCTCTTTACAGTCAGTATAGTAACACATGCTGCACTTTACAGTCAGTATAGTAACACATGCTGCTCTTTACAGTCAGTATAGTAACACATGCTGCACTTTACAGTCAGTATAGTAACACATGCTGCACTTTACAGTCAGTATAGTAACACACGCTGCTCTTTACAGTCAGTATAGTAATGCACGCTGCACTTTACAGTCAGTATAGTAACACATGCTGCACTTTACAGTCAGTATAGTAACGCATGCTGCACTTTACAGTCAGTATAGTAACACATGCTGCACTTTACAGTCAGTATAGTAACACACGCTGCACTTTACAGTCAGTATAGTAACACATGCTGCACTTTACAGTCAGTATAGTAACACATGCGGCACTTTACAGTCAGTATAGTAACACATGCGGCACTTTACAGTCAGTATAGTAACACATGCTGCACTTTACAGTCAGTATAGTAACACATGCGGCACTTTACAGTCAGTATAGTAACACACGCTGCACTTTACAGTCAGTATAGTAACGCACGCTGTACTTTACAGTCAGTATAGTAACGCACGCTGCACTTTACAGTCAGTATAGTAACACATGCTGCACTTTACAGTCAGTATAGTAACACATGCTGCACTTTACAGTCAGTATAGTAACACATGCTGCTCTTTACAGTCAGTATAGTAACGCATGCTGCTCTTTACAGTCAGTATAGTAACACATGCTGCTCTTTACAGTCAGTATAGTAACGCACGCTGCTCTTTACAGTCAGTATAGTAACACACGCTGCACTTTACAGTCAGTATAGTAACGCACGCTGCACTTTACAGTCAGTATAGAAGGGGCTGGACGGAGCCTGCAGGGCTGAAGGGGAAGCCCCCATGACCTCCCTGGTAGGGAAAGGGTTAACAAGTGAGGGAGAGTTGGGGGGGGTCAGGGAGGAGTCAGGGGGCCGTTGCTGCGCTTCCCGCTGTTTTCGGCATTGAGCCGGAAGCAGCGGGAGGAGTAGCACAGTAAGGACAAGCTCCCCGTTGCCCGCGCTCTTACATTATGGCAGAGGCAGTTTTGTTAGAGCAGCTGCGTGCTGCTGCTGTGCACCACGGTCCCGGATGGCTGGAGGAGACCGTGGCTGCATTAGCGAGGATCCCGGACGCCGTGTTGCCACGTCAGGCCCGGCGTTCGGGGTCTGTTGCAGGAGACAGGCTCCCCTCCCCCGGCCCCCTTCCTAGCATGGCGGCGGGGGGGAGTCGGCAACAACTGCTCCTGTCCGGAGCAGGCAGAGAGCGTTGCCGGGGGTGACGGCGACGCAGGCCGGGTCGACCCGTCCCTCCCGGCGGTCTCGACCTCCAGAGCGCCTCAGTCCTGAGGCAGTCCCGCGGACACGGCGTCGCAGAGGGAGCCCGATCTCGGACGCTGCAGGCCAGGCAGCTGGGGGGACCGCCCCTTCCCAGGCCCTGCATCCTGGCAGGAATCCCAAGCCGCGACGGGGTCCGGCGGTGAGCAGGGAGTCGCAGGCCGGGCTCCCTGTCACCCCTCCACCATCGGATGGAAGATTTGGAGGACGAGGTACGGCCGCCCCGCCTGGTGATGTTCCGGCCAGGGGGCAGGCTTCTTCAGGATCATCGAGACGGACGCCTAGATCTGCAGCGACGTCGAGGCAACAGGTCCGGTCGGAAGTCTGGGTTCCATCGGTCGGGCGGCAGGTTGCCGGCCCATCGGTCAGCGCGTCATCATCTCCGATCCGAAGATGTCGGTGGGATGGCCAGTCGTCTGCGAGAGATGAGCTGGAGGAAGGTGAACTGGACGTGTATCGTCGAGGTCAGGATGGTCCGGCTGACGGGAACACAGCGCCTGTGCGGCCCGGTGAGTGTGTAACTCCATCATTGTCATATCCAGCGATTTTTATGTCGGGTGTCGGTGGGGGGGCTGCTAGCGTCGCATCGGTTGCCGGTAGTGGCGCGGGCGGGCGCGATGGCGCGGGTCTGGCAGATTTAGTGGGTTGCTTGAGGGAGCTGGTCGGGCGCCTAGATAGGGCGGCGGCGCCGGTAGTTACGGAAGTGTCCCCGGCGGTAGTGTGGGAGGGCCCCAGGGACGTGGGATTGGTACAGGCGCGGCCCGTGCTGGCGGTTAGGGAGGCGGTCGCGGTGTCGTTACAGACCGAGGCACAAAAGGATGGCGATCGGGTGCGTATTGATGACCGTGCTCGGGGGGAGGTGTACGTTTGTTTCGAAGGTCCGTTGGGGGCGCATTTAAAGCAGGAGGTGCGCGAGCGGATCTGGAAGGACGAATAAGTTGAGATTTTTTCTCTCTTGCCGCTCGCTAAATTTAATTTGGATAAGAGCAAGCGGGACGAGAGTAAAAAGGACGAGGAGGAACGGCGGCGGTATAGGCTTATCCCGCAGACGTTCGTTAATTGGTCGCAGGCGTTCGCCATATTGGCTAGTGTGATAGGGGAAAAGGCGCCGGAAAATTGTTCGGCGTTGTTTTGTTATTTTGATGCCATTGGGGAGGCTCATAGGGCGTATGGGGGTCAGGCGTGGCTGCGATACGATGAGCAATTCCGTCAGCGGAAAGCGGTTCGGCCGGCGATTCGGTGGGACCAGAAGGATATTGCTCTCTGGTTACGGGTTACGGCTCCGGTTAGGCAGTCCTTTCCCGGGAGCGCCGGCCAGGGAGGCCAGTCTAGTCAGGTTGGACAAAGCGGCGGGGGAAAGGTGGGTTTTTGCTGGCAATTTAATGAAGGCCAGTGTAAGTTCGGGGCCACGTGCAAGTTGAAGCACGTGTGTTCCGAGTGTAATGGTGCATCACACGGGGCGGCAAAATTTCCGCGGAAAAAGTGGTCAGGGAACCAGCCCTCCGCGGCTGGTCAAGGGGGTGTCGCCGGTGAGGGTGGAAAAGATGGCCCCTTATCTAAATGAGTATCCGGATAGGGCGGCGGCTAAGTTGCTTTCCGAAGGGTTTCGTGTTGGTTTTGTTATTCCTCCGCCTCCTTATGAGGTTCCGGTTACGCGGAGGAATTTAAAATCGGCTTACTTGCATGCAAAAGTCGTGTCGGAAAAGTTGTTAAAAGAAGTTTCGTTGGGCCGCATGTCGGGGCCGTTTGTTGAGTCGCCTGTAAAAGATTTAGTTGTGTCCCCGTTGGGTATTGTCCCTAAACGCGAGCCCGGAAAATTTCGTTTGATTCAACATTTATCGTATCCCAAGGGTTCGTCGGTAAATGACGGGATTGATCACGAGTTGTGCTCCGTAGTCTATACCTCATTCGATAAGGCGGTGGGTTTAGTGCGGGCTGCGGGTCCAGGTGCGCTGCTAGCAAAAACCGACATCGAGGCGGCGTTCAGGTTGTTGCCTGTTCATCCAGAAAGCCAACGGCTGTTGGGTTGTTTTTGGGATGGGGCTTTTTACGTGGATCGGTGCCTTCCGATGGGGTGTTCCCTTTCTTGTGCATACTTCGAGGCGTTTAGTAGCTTCGTAGAGTGGGTAACGAGGGGAGTATCCGGGGTCGACTCGTTGATCCATTGCTTAGATGATTTTTTGTGCGTTGGCCCGGGGGGTTCGCCGGTTTGCGGTAATTTGCTTCATGCACTACAGAAGGTGGCGAGGGATTTTGGGATTCCTTTGGCGCCAGAAAAAACGGAGGGCCCGGTAGCGACGATTTGTTTTTTGGGAATTGAAATAGACTCGTGGCAATGGAGTGTCGTCTCCCTGCGGATAAGTTGGGTGCTTTGAGGCTGGAGGTACGGCGGGCTTGTAGACTGAAGAAAATGACGCTGCGGGAGATTCAGTCGTTGCTGGGGAAGTTGAATTTCGCCTGCCGGATTATGCCGATGGGGAGGGTGTTTGGTAGGAGGTTGGCGGCGGCAACGGCGGGAGTGCGTGCGCCGCATCATTTTGTGCGGCTCAAGGAGGAGCACCGAGCTGATCTTCAGGTTTGGGATGACTTCTTGGGCCAGTACAATGGTCGCTCGCTATGGATGGCCCCAGCGCAGGATACGAGTGATTTGAATATTTTTACGGATGCGGCTGGGGCGGGCGGTTTTGGAGCTTACGGGGGAGATCCGTGGTGCGCAGGTCAATGGCCGGCTAGTTGGGTGTCCAGTGGACTCACGCGGAATCTGGCCCTGCTCGAGCTGTTTCCCATCGTGGTGGCGGCTACCATTTGGGGGGACAGGCTCAGGGATAAGAAGGTCCGTTTTTACTGCGACAACATGGGGGTGGTGCTGGCCATTAATAATATCACGGCGTCCTCTCCTCCGGTAGTTCAATTGTTGCGACATTTAGTGTTGGTGTGTTTGTCGTTGAACGCGTGGGTGGTGGCGGTGCATGTCCCGGGAGTACGGAATTGTATCGCTGATGCTCTTTCTCGCTCGCAGTGGGACCGGTTTCGGCAATTGGCACCGGGAGCGGAACGTCTCGGTTTGGCTTGTCCGGAACATCTTTGGGATCTGGTATCGGTCCCGTAGAACAACTGTTACAAAGGTCTTTGGCGCGCACGACGTGGAGTGCTTATGCTGCTTGTTGGAGGCAGTGGGAGGAGTGAGTAAGAGATTTGGGTGACGTCAATACGGATAGAGACAGGTTGGTGGCACTTTTGTACTGGTTAGGGGACGCCTGGGAGGCGGGGTTTTCAGTGGCAAAGGTGAACCGGTTCATATCTGCGGTGGCGTTTGGGTTTAAGTTGCGGGGCTTTCAGGATGTATCGAAGGAATTTCTGGTGTCGCAGGCTTTGAAGGGGTTGCGCCGAGGTAGGGTGGAGGCGGATAGTAGAAGGCCTGTGTCGTTTGCTTTGCTTAGCTCGTTGGGCGGTTCATTAGCATCAGTCTGTCGTTCTGCAGACGAAATGGATTTGTTTCGGTTAGCTTTTTCGTTAGCGTTCTTTGGGGCATTTAGAATAGGTGAGTTGGTGTCGCCAAGTACCAAACAGGCAGGGGGGCTGAGATCTGGGGAGGTGAGCCTATTCGCAGATCGGCTGGAGGTATGGTTGCGTCGGTCAAAAACTGACCAAGTAGGGAAGGGTAAGCTGATAGTTTTGTTCGCCCTCCCGGGGTCGGTTATGTGCCCAGTAGAGTGCATGCAGGGTTTTACGCCAAAAAGGGGGTCTCCAGATTTGCCTTTGTTACGTCATGTGGACGGGTCGTTTTTGTCCAGGTTTCAGTTTGGAGCTGTATTTAAAAAATGTTTGACGGCGGTTGGTGTTGCGGCAGGCTCATATTCATCTCATTCCTTCAGGATTGGCGCAGCAACAGAAGCGGGGCGCTGGGGGTTGGATGATGAGGGGGTGCGGCGTATTGGTCGTTGGGAGTCCAACAGGTTTAAGTCCTATGTCCGCCCCCATATGTTATGAGGTTTGCTGTTAACGCTTTAAAATGTTATATGGTGGTGCCTAATTGTTTTTTCCGTTTCAGATTCGCCTCCGTGTTTGGTGTGGTTGATGGGTCATTCTTACGTGCACTGGGGGGCTTTGAGGGCAGACGTCCGCCCGGATGGTCGCCAGTTGCGCATTTCGCGACAGGATGCGGTTGTGCATTGGCTGGGATTTAGAGGTATGTCGTGGAGCAGGGTGTTGGCGGAATTCCAGACATATGCTCGGCTTGATAGGGTTCCGGAGGTTTTAGTGCTGCACGTGGGTGGGAATGACTTAGGAGTCCGCCCCTTTCGTGAGTTGGTGCGGGATATCAAACACGATATGTTGTGTTTGTGGGTTTCTTATCCCAAGTTGGTGATAGTGTGGTCGGACATAGTCCCAAGGAAACATTGGCGGTTGGCTAGATCTGTGGAGAGAGTCAATAAGGCTCGCATTAAAGTTAATCGGGCGGTGTCCCGTTTTGTGGCAAAAAGCGGGGGCATTTGCGTGAGGCACAGGGATTTGGAGTCAGGAGTGGGGAATTTCTGGAGGAGTGACGGTGTTCATCTGACCGAGGTTGGCATTGATCTTTGGAGCTTGGCGATAGCAGAAGGCATAGAAAGGGCGGTGGTGGTGTGGAGGAACTCACAGGCTTAAGGTGGTCAAGGCCTGTTTCGCTGTGGCGGGGGGAGTCCTTGAGGCCAGTCAGTACAAAATGGTGGGGGGGTCGCATCGGGGGTATGCGTCCCCCAAAAAAGGTACATGGTTGAAGACTTCATCGGGTGTTATCCCTTTGAAGTGGTCTTCTGGTAGAAGGTATATCACTTGAAGGCTTCATCGGGTGTTATCCCTTTGAAGTGGACTTCTAGTGGTCGGTATATCACTTGAGGGCTTCATCGGGTGTTATCCCCTTGAAGTGGACTTCTAGTGGTTGGAGCCATCTGCAGAGGTGAACGGTGCTTCCGAGCTGGTTTACGGCTGGAGGTAATTAGTGGTTTGCAGATGGCGAACTCGGTGTGTTCTTAAAAAAGGAATATCTGAAAGGGCTTCAAGGACTTCCCCTGCTCGGGTTAATGTTAACGTTAAATTGTTATTTACGTTTCTGACCCATGTTGGGTCATGTGAATTATTAGAAGGAATTCTCTGGTGGATTCCTAACTAGTTATCCGAAGGTTTCGGATTTAAATTGTTTTTATAAAACTGTAAAATTAATAAACGGCTGCTGTGGCCATTTCACATCCAACCTCGGTGTCACGTGTCTTTCCTAAAGGTGGGGGTGGGGGGATAGGATGGGGTAAGGGAAGGTTCGTTAACACACGACTCTACTTAGGCAGGTCAAGAAGGGGCTGGACGGAGCCTGCAGGGCTGAAGGGGAAGCCCCCATGACCTCCCTGGTAGGGAAAGGGTTAACAAGTGAGGGAGAGTTGGGGGGGGTCAGGGAGGAGTCAGGGGGCCGTTGCTGCGCTTCCCGCTGTTTTCGGCATTGAGCCGGAAGCAGCGGGAGGAGTAGCACAGTAAGGACAAGCTCCCACCCTCCCGCCCTTGGTTTGTTACGTGGTGGGTCTTTGCGTACGTCCGTATATGAGTGTTGTGTTTTATTTGTGTGCTTATTTAACATGTTTTTTCCTTTTTTCCGGAGTAGGTTCTGTTGTCATGGCAGCTGGCGGGGGGAGTCCTTGAGGCCAGTCAGTACAAAATGGTGGGGGGGTCGCATCGGGGGTATGCGTCCCCCAAAAAAGGTACATGGTTGAAGACTTCATCGGGTGTTATCCCTTTGAAGTGGTCTTCTGGTAGAAGGTATATCACTTGAAGGCTTCATCGGGTGTTATCCCTTTGAAGTGGACTTCTAGTGGTCGGTATATCACTTGAGGGCTTCATCGGGTGTTATCCCCTTGAAGTGGACTTCTAGTGGTTGGAGCCATCTGCAGAGGTGAACGGTGCTTCCGAGCTGGTTTACGGCTGGAGGTAATTAGTGGTTTGCAGATGGCTAACTCGGTGTGTTCTTAAAAAAGGAATATCTGAAAGGGCTTCAAGGACTTCCCCTGCTCGGGTTAATGTTAACGTTAAATTGTTATTTACGTTTCTGACCCATGTTGGGTCATGTGAATTATTAGAAGGAATTCTCTGGTGGATTCCTAACTAGTTATCCGAAGGTTTCGGATTTAAATTGTTTTTATAAAACTGTAAAATTAATAAACGGCTGCTGTGCCCATTTCACATCCAACCTCGGTGTCACATGTCTTTCCTAAAGGTGGGGGTGGGGGGATAGGATGGGGTAAGTGAAGGTTCGTTAACACACGACTCTACTTAGGCAGGTCAAGTAACACACGCTGCACTTTACAGTCAGTATAGTAACACACGCTGCACTTTACAGTCAGTATAGTAACACATGCTGCACTTTACAGTCAGTATAGTAACACATGCTGCTCTTTACAGTCAGTATAGTAACACACGCTGCTCTTTACAGTCAGTATAGTAACACACGCTGCACTTTACAGTCAGTATAGTAACACATGCTGCACTTTACAGTCAGTATAGTAACACATGCTGCACTTTACAGTCAGTATAGTAACACATGCGTCACTTTACAGTCAGTATAGTAACACACGCTGCACTTTACAGTCAGTATAGTAACACATGCGTCACTTTACAGTCAGTATAGTAACACATGCGGCACTTTACAGTCAGTATAGTAACACACGCTGCACTTTACAGTCAGTATAGTAACACACGCTACACTTTACAGTCAGTATTGTAACGCATGCTGCTCTTTACAGTCAGTATAGTAACACATGCGGCACTTTACAGTCAGTATAGTAACACAAGCTGCTCTTTACAGTCAGTATAGTAACACACGCTGCACTTTACAGTCAGTATAGTAACAAATGCTGCACTTTACAGTCAGTATAGTAACACATGCGGCACTTTACAGTCAGTATAGTAACGCATGCTGCTCTTTACAGTCAGTATAGTAACACATGCTGCTCTTTACAGTCGGTATAGTAACACACGCTGCACTTTACAGTCAGTATAGTAACGCATGCTGCAATTTACAGTCAGTATAGTAACACACGCTGCACTTTACAGTCAGTATAGTAACACAGGCTGCACTTTACAGTCAGTATAGTAACACACGCTGCACTTTACAGTCAGTATAGTAACGCACGCTGCACTTTACAGTCAGTATAGTAACACATGCTGCACTTTACAGTCAGTATAGTAACACATGCGTCACTTTACAGTCAGTATAGTAACACACGATGCACTTTACAGTCAGTATAGTAACACACGATGCACTTTACAGTCAGTATAGTAACACATGCTGCACTTTACAGTCAGTATAGTAACACATGCGGCACTTTACAGTCAGTATAGTAACGCACACTGCTCTTTACAGTCAGTATAGTAATGCACACTGCACTTTACAGTCAGTATAGTAACACATGCTGCACTTTACAGTCAGTATAGTAACACACGCTGCACTTTACAGTCAGTATAGGAACACATGCTGCTCTTTACAGTCAGTATAGTAACACATGCTGCACTTTACAGTCAGTATAGTAACACATGCTGCACTTTACAGTCAGTATAGTAACACACGCTGCACTTTACAGTCAGTATAGTAACGCACGCTGCACTTTACAGTCAGTATAGAAACACACGCTGCACTTTACAGTCAGTATAGTAACACACGCTGCACTTTACAGTCAGTATAGTAACACACGCTGCACTTTACAGTCAGTATAGTAACACATGCGGCACTTTACAGTCAGTATAGTAACACATGCGTCACTTTACAGTCAGTATAGTAACACATGCTGCACTTTACAGTCAGTAAAGTAACACACGCTGCACTTTACAGTCAGTATAGTAACACATGCGTCACTTTACAGTCAGTATAGTAACACACGCTGCACTTTACAGTCAGTATAGTAACACACGCAGCACTTTACAGTCAGTATAGTAACACACGCTGCACTTTACAGTCAGTATAGTAACACACGCTGCATTTTACAGTCAGTATAGTAACACATGCGGCACTTTACAGTCAGTATAGTAACACATGCTGCACTTTACAGTCAGTATAGTAACACACGCGGCACTTTACAGTCAGTATAGTAACACACGCTGCTCTTTACAGTCAGTATAGTAACACACGCTGCACTTTACAGTCAGTATAGTAACAAATGCTGCACTTTACAGTCAGTATAGTAACACATGCGGCACTTTACAGTCAGTATAGTAACGCATGCTGCTCTTTACAGTCAGTATAGTAACACATGCTGCTCTTTACAGTCGGTATAGTAACACACGCTGCACTTTACAGTCAGTATAGTAACGCATGCTGCAATTTACAGTCAGTATAGTAACACACGCTGCACTTTACAGTCAATATAGTAACACACGCTGCACTTTACAGTCAGTATAGTAACGCACGCTGCACTTTACAGTCAGTATAGTAACACATGCTGCACTTTACAGTCAGTATAGTAACACATGCGTCACTTTACAGTCAGTATAGTAACACATGCTGCACTTTACAGTCAGTATAGTAACACACGCTGCACTTTACAGTCAGTATAGTAACGCACGCTGCACTTTACAGTCAGTATAGTAACACACGCTGCACTTTACAGTCAGTATAGTAACACACGCTGCACTTTACAGTCAGTATAGTAACACACGCTGCACTTTACAGTCAGTATAGTAAGGGCATGACCACACATGGCGGAATTCCTCCGCAACTGTCCGCATCAATGCCGCACAGAATCTGCGTTGCAGATTCTGCAGCGGATCTGCACAAAATGTGCAGAAAATTGATGCGGACTGGCCGCTGCGGACTGCAGGAAAAGTGCTTCTCTTCTCCCTATTCAGTGCAGGATAGAGAGAAGGGACAGCACTTTCCCTAGTGAAAGTCAAAGAAATTCATACTTACCGCCCGTTGTCTTGGTGACGCGTCCCTCTTTCGGCATCCGGCCCGACCTCCCTGGATGACGCTCCAGTCCATGTGACCGCTGCAGCCTGTGCTTGGCCTGTGATTGGCTGCAGCCGTCACTTACACTGAAACGTCATCCTGGGAGGCCGGACTGGAGACAGAAACAGGGAGTTCTCGGTAAGTATGAACTTATATGTTTTTTTACAGATACATGTATATTGGGATCGGTAGTCACTGTCCCGGGTGCAGAAACAGTTACTGCCGATCGCTTAACTCTTTCAGCACCCTGGACAGTGACTATTTACTGACGTCTCCTAGCAACGCTCCCGTCATTACGGGAGCCCCATTGACTTCCTCAGTCTGGCTGTAGACCTAGAAATACATAGGTCCAGCCAGAATGAAGAAATGTCAAGTTAAAAAAGCAAGACGTATCCGCAGCACACATGACATGTGCATGACAGCTGCGGACTTCATTGCGGAATTTAGAATCTCCATTGAAGTCAATGGAGAAATTCCGCCATGAGTCCGCCACTGCTCCGCAACAGACAGAGCATGCTGCGGACACCAAATTCCGCTCCGCAGCCTATGCTCCGCAGCGGAATTGTACGCATCGTGTAAACGAACACTGCTAATTTAAAGTGAAAGTCAATGGAGAAACGGCTCCGCTGCGGATTAACGCTGCGGAGTGTCCGCAGCGGAATTTAAGTGGAATTCCGCCATGTGTGAACCCGCCCTAACACATGCAGCACTTTACAGTCAGTATAGTAACACATGCGGCACTTTACAGTCAGTAAAGTAACACATGCGGCACTTTACAGTCAGTATAGTAACACATGCTGCACTTTACAGTCAGTATAGTAACACATGCTGCACTTTACAGTCAGTATAGTAACACATGCGGCACTTTACAGTCAGTATAGTAACACATGCTGCACTTTACAGTCAGTATAGTAACACATGCAGCACTTTACAGTCAGTATAGTAACACATGCGGCACTTTACAGTCAGTATAGTAACACACGCTGCACTTTACAGTCAGTATAGTAACACATGCTGCACTTTACAGTCAGTATAGTAACACATGCGGCACTTTACAGTCAGTATAGTAACACATGCGGCACTTTACAGTCAGTATAGTAACACATGCGGCACTTTACAGTCAGTATAGTAACACATGCTGCACTTTACAGTCAGTATAGTAACACATGCTGCACTTTACAGTCAGTATAGCAACACATGCGGCACTTTACAGTCAGTATAGTAACACATGCTGCACTTTACAGTCAGTATAGTAACACACGCTGCACTTTACAGTCAGTATAGTAACACATGCTGCTCTTTACAGTCAGTATAGTAACACACACTGCACTTTACAGTCAGTATAGTAACACACGCTGCACTTTACAGTCAGTATAGTAACGCACGCTGCACTTTACAGTCAGTATAGTAACACATGCGACACTTTACAGTCAGTATAGTAACACATGCGGCACTTTACAGTCAGTATAGTAACACATGCTGCACTTTACAGTCAGTATAGTAACACACGCTGCACTTTACAGTCAGTATAGTAACACACGCTGCTCTTTACAGTCAGTATAGTAACACATGCTGCACTTTACAGTCAGTATAGTAACACACGCTGCACTTTACAGTCAGTATAGTAACGCACGCTGCACTTTACAGTCAGTATAGTAACGCACGCTGCTCTTTACAGTCAGTATAGTAACGCACGCTGCACGTTACAGTCAGTATAGTAACACATGCTGCACTTTACAGTCAGTATAGTAACACATGCTGCACTTTACAGTCAGTATAGTAACGCACGCTGCACTTTACAGTCAGTATAGTAACACATGCGGCACTTTACAGTCAGTATAGTAACGCACGCTGCACTTTACAGTCAGTATAGTAACACATGCTGCACTTTACAGTCAGTATAGTAACACACGCTGCACTTTACAGTCAGTATAGTAACACACGCTGCTCTTTACAGTCAGTATAGAAACGCACGCTGCTCTTTACAGTCAGTATAGTAACGCACGCTGCTCTTTACAGTCAGTAGAGTAACGCACGCTGCACTTTACAGTCAGTATAGTAACGCATGCTGCACTTTACAGTCAGTATAGTAACACATGCTGCACTTTACAGTCAGTATAGTAACACACGCTGCACTTTACAGTCAGTATAGTAACGCACGCTGCACTTTACAGTCAGTATAGTAACACATGCTGCACTTTACAGTCAGTATAGTAACACATGCGGCACTTTACAGTCAGTATAGTAACGCACGCTGCACTTTACAGTCAGTATAGTAACGCACGCTGCACTTTACAGTCAGTATAGTAACACATGCTGCACTTTACAGTCAGTATAGTAACACATGCTGCACTTTACAGTCAGTATAGTAACACATGCGGCACTTTACAGTCAGTATAGTAACACGCTGCACTTTACAGTCAGTATAGTAACGCACACTGCACTTTACAGTCAGTATAGTAACACACGCTGCACTTTACAGTCAGTATAGTAACACACGCTGCACTTTACAGTCAGTATAGTAACACATGCGGCACTTTACAGTCAGTATAGTAACACATGCGGCACTTTACAGTCAGTATAGTAACACATGCTGCACTTTACAGTCAGTATAGTAACACATGCGGCACTTTACAGTCAGTATAGTAACACATGCGGCACTTTACAGTCAGTATAGTAACACATGCGGCACTTTACAGTCAGTATAGTAACACATGCGGCACTTTACAGTCAGTATAGTAACACATGCGGCACTTTACAGTCAGTATAGTAACACACGCTGCACTTTACAGTCAGTATAGTAACACACGCTGCTCTTTACAGTCAGTATAGTAACACACGCTGCACTTTACAGTCAGTATAGTAACACACGCTGCACTTTACAGTCAGTATAGTAACGCACGCTGCACTTTACAGTCAGTATAGTAACATATGCTGCACTTTACAGTCAGTATAGTAACACACGCTGCACTTTACAGTCAGTATAGTAACACACGCTGCACTTTACAGTCAGTATAGTAACACATGCTGCACTTTACAGTCAGTATAGTAACACGTGCTGCACTTTACAGTCAGTATAGTAACACACGCTGCACTTTACAGTCAGTATAGTAACACACGCTGCTCTTTACAGTCAGTATAGTAACACATGCTGCACTTTACAGTCAGTATAGTAACACACGCTGCACTTTACAGTCAGTATAGTAACACACGCTGCTCTTTACAGTCAGTATAGTAACACATGCTGCACTTTACAGTCAGTATAGTAACACATGCTGCTCTTTACAGTCAGTATAGTAACGCACGCTGCACTTTACAGTCAGTATAGGAACACATGCTGCACTTTACAGTCAGTATAGTAACACATGCTGCTCTTTACATTCAGTATAGTAACACACGCTGCTCTTTACAGTCAGTATAGTAACACATGAGGCACTTTACAGTCAGTATAGTAACGCACGCTGCTCTTTACAGTCAGTATAGTAACGCACGCTGCTCTTTACAGTCAGTATAGTAACACATGCTGCTCTTTACAGTCAGTATAGTAACACATGCTGCTCTTTACAGTCAGTATAGTAACACATGCTGCTCTTTACAGTCAGTATAGTAACACACGCTGCACTTTACAGTCAGTATAGTAACGCACGCTGCACTTTACAGTCAGTATAGTAACACACGCTGCACTTTACAGTCAGTATAGTAACACACGCTGCACTTTACAGTCAGTATAGTAACGCACGCTGCACTTTACAGTCAGTATAGTAACACATGCGGCACTTTACAGTCAGTATAGTAACGCACGCTGCACTTTACAGTCAGTATAGTAACACACGCTGCACTTTACAGTCAGTATAGTAACACACGCTGCTCTTTACAGTCAGTATAGTAACACATGCTGCTCTTTACAGTCAGTAAAGTAACACACGCTGCACTTTACAGTCAGTATAGTAACGCACGCTGCACTTTACAGTCAGTATAGTAACGCATGCTGCACTTTACAGTCAGTATAGTAACACACGCTGCACTTTACAGTCAGTATAGTAACACACGCGGCACTTTACAGTCAGTATAGTAACGCACGCTGCATTTTACAGTCAGTATAGTAACGCACGCTGCACTTTACAGTCAGTATAGTAACACATGCGTCACTTTACAGTCAGTATAGTAGCACATGCAGCACTTTACAGTCAGTATAGTAACACATGCGGCACTTTACAGTCAGTATAGTAACACATGCGGCACTTTACAGTCAGTATAGTAACACACGCTGCACTTTACAATCAGTATAGTAACGCATGCGGCACTTTACAGTCAGTATAGTAACACATGCTGCACTTTACAGTCAGTATAGTAACACATGCTGCTCTTTACAGTCAGTATAGTAACACATGCTGCTCTTTACAGTCAGTATAGTAACACACGCTGCACTTTACAGTCAGTATAGTAACACACGCTGCACTTTACAGTCAGTATAGTAACACATGCGGCACTTTACAGTCAGTATAGTAACACATGCTGCACTTTACAGTCAGTATAGTAACGCACGCTGCTCTTTACAGTCAGTATAGTAACGCACGCTGCTCTTTACAGTCAGTATAGTAACACATGCTGCACTTTACAGTCAGTATAGTAACACACGCTGCTCTTTACAGTCAGTATAGTAACACACGCTGCACTTTACAGTCAGTATAGTAACGCACGCTGCACTTTAAGTCAGTATAGTAACACATGCTGCACTTTACAGTCAGTATAGTAACGCACGCTGCACTTTACAGTCAGTATAGTAACACACGCTGCACTTTACATTCAGTATAGTAACACACACTGCTCTTTACAGTCAGTATAGTAACACATGCGGCACTTTACATTCAGTATAGTAACACACGCTGCTCTTTACAGTCAGTATAGTAACACACGCTGCACTTTACAGTCAGTATAGTAACGCACGCTGCACTTTACAGTCAGTATAGTAACACATGCTGCACTTTACAGTCAGTATAGTAACGCACGCTGCACTTTACAGTCAGTATAGTAACACACGCTGCACTTTACATTCAGTATAGTAACACACGCTGCTCTTTACAGTCAGTATAGTAACACATGCGGCACTTTACATTCAGTATAGTAACACACGCTGCACTTTACAGTCAGTATAGTAACGCACGCTGCTCTTTACAGTCAGTATAGTAACACACGCTGCTCTTTACAGTCAGTATAGTAACACATGCTGCTCTTTACAGTCAGTATAGTAACGCACGCTGCTCTTTACAGTCAGTATAGTAACACATGCTGCTCTTTACAGTCAGTATAGTAACACATGCTGCTCTTTACAGTCAGTATAGTAACACATGCTGCTCTTTACAGTCAGTATAGTAACACACGCTGCACTTTACAGTCAGTATAGTAACGCACGCTGCTCTTTACAGTCAGTATAGTAACACATGCTGCACTTTACAGTCAGTATAGTAACACACGCTGCACTTTACAGTCAGTATAGTAACACATGCTGCACTTTACAGTCAGTATAGTAACGCATGCGGCACTTTACAGTCAGTATAGTAACACACGCTGCACTTTACAGTCAGTATAGTAACACACGCTGCACTTTACAGTCAGTATAGTAACGCACGCTGCTCTTTACAGTCAGTATAGTAACACACGCTGCACTTTACAGTCAGTATAGTAACACATGCTGCACTTTACAGTCAGTATAGTAACGCACGCTGCACTTTACAGTCAGTATAGTAACACATGCGGCACTTTACAGTCAGTATAGTAACGCACGCTGCACTTTACAGTCAGTATAGTAACACACGCTGCTCTTTACAGTCAGTATAGTAACACACGCTGCACTTTACAGTCAGTATAGTAACACATGCGGCACTTTACAGTCAGTATAGTAACACATGCTGCACTTTACAGTCAGTATAGTAACACATGCGGCACTTTACAGTCAGTATAGTAACGCACGCTGCAGTTTACAGTCAGTATAGTAACACACACTGCACTTTACAGTCAGTATAGTAATGCACGCTGCACTTTACAGTCAGTATAGTAACACATGCGGCACTTTACAGTCAGTATAGTAATGCACGCTGCACTTTACAGTCAGTATAGTAACGCACGCTGCACTTTACAGTCAGTATAGTAACACATGCTGCACTTTACAGTCAGTATAGTAACACACGCTGCTCTTTACAGTCAGTATAGTAACACACGCTGCACTTTACAGTCAGTATAGTAACACATGCTGCACTTTACAGTCAGTATAGTAACACATGCTGCTCTTTACAGTCAGTATAGTAACACACGCTGCACTTTACAGTCAGTATAGTAACGCACGCTGCTCTTTACAGTCAGTATAGTAACACACGCTGCACTTTACAGTCAGTATAGTAACACATGCTGCACTTTACAGTCAGTATAGTAACACATGCTGCTCTTTACAGTCAGTATAGTAACACACGCTGCTCTTTACAGTCAGTATAGTAACACACGCGGCACTTTACAGTCAGTATAGTAACACACGCTGCACTTAACAGTCAGTATAGTAACACACGCTGCACTTTACAGTCAGTATAGTAACACACGCTGAACTTTACAGTCAGTATAGTAACACATGCTGCACTTTACAGTCAGTATAGTAACACACGCTGCACTTTACAGTCAGTATAGTAACACACGCAGTTCTTTGCAGTCAGTATAGTAACACACGCTGCACTTTACAGTCAGTATAGTAACACACGCTGCTCTTTACAGTCAGTATAGTAACACACGCTGCTCTTTACAGTCAGTATAGTAACACACGCTGTTCTTTGCAGTCAGTATAGTAACACACGCTGCACTTTACAGTCAGTATAGTAACACATGCTGCACTTTACAGTCAGTATAGTAACACATGCTGCTCTTTACAGTCAGTATAGTAACGCATGCTGCACTTTACAGTCAGTATAGTAACACACGCTGTTCTTTGCAGTCAGTATAGTAACACACGCTGCACTTTACAGTCAGTATAGTAACACACGCTGCTCTTTACAGTCAGTATAGTAACACACGCTGCTCTTTACAGTCAGTATAGTAACACACGCTGTTCTTTGCAGTCAGTATAGTAACACACGCTGCACTTTACAGTCAGTATAGTAACACATGCTGCACTTTACAGTCAGTATAGTAACACATGCTGCTCTTTACAGTCAGTATAGTAACACACGCTGCACTTTACAGTCAGTATAGTAACACATGCTGCTCTTTACAGTCAGTATAGTAACACACGCTGCACTTTACAGTCAGTATAGTAACGCACGCTGCACTTTACAGTCAGTATAGTAACACACGCTGCACTTTACAGTCAGTATAGTAACGCACGCTGCACTTTACAGTCAGTATAGTAACACACGCTGCTCTTTACAGTCAGTATAGTAACACATGCTGCTCTTTACAGTCAGTATAGTAACGCACGCTGCACTTTACAGTCAGTATAGTAACGCACGCTGCTCTTTACAGTCAGTATAGTAACACACGCTGCTCTTTACAGTCAGTATAGTAACACACGCTGCTCTTTACAGTCAGTATAGTAACGCACGCTGCACTTTACAGTCAGTATAGTAACGCACAATGCACTTTACAGTCAGTATAGTAACGCACAATGCACTTTACAGTCAGTATAGTAACACACGCTGCTCTTTACAGTCAGTATAGTAACACATGCGGCACTTTACAGTCAGTATAGTAACGCACGCTGCACTTTACAGTAAGTATAGTAACGCACAATGCACTTTACAGTCAGTATAGTAACACACGCTGCTCTTTACAGTCAGTATAGTAACACACGCTGCACTTTACAGTCAGTATAGTAACACACGCTGCACTTTACAGTCAGTATAGTAACGCATGCTGCACTTTACAGTCAGTATAGTAACACATGCTGCACTTTAGAGTCAGTATAGTAACGCACGCTGCTCTTTACAGTCAGTATAGTAACGCACGCTGCACTTTACAGTCAGTATAGTAACGCACGCTGCACTTTACAGTCAGTATAGTAACACATGCTGCACTTTACAGGCAGTATAGTAACACATGCGGCACTTTACAGTCAGTATAGTAACACACGCTGCACTTTACAGTCAGTATAGTAACGCACACTGCACTTTACAGGCAGTATAGTAACACATGCGGCACTTTACAGTCAGTATAGTAACACACGCTGCACTTTACAGTCAGTATAGTAACGCACGCTGCACTATACAGTCAGTATAGTAACACACGCTGCACTTTACAGTCAGTATAGTAACACACGCTGCTCTTTACAGTCAGTATAGTAACGCACGCTGCACTTTACAGTCAGTATAGTAACACACGCTGCACTTTACAGTCAGTATAGGAACACACGCTGCACTTTACAGTCAGTATAGTAACACATGCTGCACTTTACAGTCAGTATAGTAACACATGCGGCACTTTACAGTCAGTATAGTAACACATGCGACACTTTACAGTCAGTACAGTAACACACGCTGCACTTTACAGTCAGTATAGTAACACACGCTGCTCTTTACAGTCAGTATAGTAACGCATGCTGCTCTTTACAGTCAGTATAGTAACACACGCTGCTCTTTACAGTCAGTATAGTAACACACGCGGCACTTTACAGTCAGTATAGTAACACATGCTGCACTTTACAGTCAGTATAGTAACGCATGCTGCTCTTTACAGTCAGTATAGTAACGCACGCGGCACTTTACAGTCAGTATAGTAACACACGCTGCTCTTTACAGTCAGTATAGTAACACACGCGGCACTTTACAGTCAGTATAGTAACACACGCTGCACTTTACAGTCAGTATAGTAACACACGCTGCACTTTACAGTCAGTATAGTAACACATGCGGCACTTTACAGTCAGTATAGTAACACACGCTGCACTTTACAGTCAGTATAGTAACACACGCTGCACTTTACAGTCAGTATAGTAACACGTGCTGCACTTTACAGTCAGTATAGTAACACGTGCTGCACTTTACAGTCAGTATAGTAACACGTGCTGCACTTTACAGTCAGTATAGTAACACACGCTGCACTTTACAGTCAGTATAGTAACACATGCGGCACTTTACAGTCAGTATAGTAACACATGCTGCACTTTACAGTCAGTATAGTAACACACGCTGCACTTTACAGTCAGTATAGTAACACATGCTGCACTTTACAGTCAGTATAGTAACACATGCTGCACTTTACAGTCAGTATAGTAACACATGCTGCACTTTACAGTCAGTATAGTAACACACGCTGCACTTTACAGTCAGTATAGTAACACACGCGGCACTTTACAGTCAGTATAGTAACACATGCTGCACTTTACAGTCAGTATAGTAACGCATGCTGCACTTTACAGTCAGTATAGTAACGCATGCTGCTCTTTACAGTCAGTATAGTAACACACGCTGCACTTTACAGTCAGTATAGTAACACATGCTGCACTTTACAGTCAGTATAGTAACGCACGCTGCTCTTTACAGTCAGTATAGTAACACATGCTGCACTTTACAGTCAGTATAGTAACGCACGCTGCTCTTTACAGTCAGTATAGTAACACACGCTGCTCTTTACAGTCAGTATAGTAACACACGCTGCACTTTACAGTCAGTATAGTAACGCACGCTGCACTTTACAGTCAGTATAGTAACACATGCTGCACTTTACAGTCAGTATAGTAACACATGCGGCACTTTACAATCAGTAGAATAACACATGCGGCACTTTACAGTCAGTATAGTAACACATGCTGCACTTTACAGTCAGTATAGTAACGCACGCTGCACTTTACAGTCAGTATAGTAACACACGCTGCACTTTACAGTCAGTATAGTAACACACGCTGCACTTTACAGTCAGTATAGTAACACATGCTGCACTTTACAGTCAGTATAGTAACACATGCGGCACTTTACAGTCAGTATAGTAACACATGCTGCACTTTACAGTCAGTATAGTAACACATGCTGCACTTTATAGTCAGTATAGTAACACACACGGCACTTTACAGTCAGTATAGTAACACATGCGGCACTTTATAGTCAGTATAGTAACACACACGGCACTTTACAGTCAGTATAGTAACACATGCTGCACTTTATAGTCAGTATAGTAACACACACGGCACTTTACAGTCAGTATAGTAACGCACACGGCACTTTACAGTCAGTATAGTAACGAACGCTGCACTTTACAGTCAGTATAGTAACACATGCGGCACTTTACAGTCAGTATAGTAACACATGCGGCACTTTACAGTCAGTATAGTAACACATGCTGCTCTTTACAGTCAGTATAGTAACACATGCTGCTCTTTACAGTCAGTATAGTAACACATGCTGCACTTTACAGTCAGTATAGTAACACATGCGGCTCTTTACAGTCAGTATAGTAACGCACGCTGCACTTTACAGTCAGTATAGTAACACATGCTGCACTTTACAGTCAGTATAGTAACACATGCGGCTCTTTACAGTCAGTATAGTAACGCACGCTGCTCTTTACAGTCAGTATAGTAACGCGCGCTGCACTTTACAGTCAGTATAGTAACACATGCTGCACTTGACAGTCAGTATAGTAACGCACGCTGCTCTTTACAGTCAGTATAGTAACACATGCTGCACTTTACAGTCAGTATAGTAACACATGCTGCACTTTACAGTCAGTATAGTAACGCACGCTGCACTTTACAGTCAGTATAGTAACGCATGCAGCACTTTACAGTCAGTATAGTAACACATGCTGCACTTTACAGTCAGTATAGTAACGCACGCTGCACTTTACAGTCAGTATAGTAACGCACGCTGCTCTTTACAGTCAGTATAGTAACGCATGCAGCACTTTACAGTCAGTATAGTAACACATGCTGCTCTTTACAGTCAGTATAGTAACGCATGCTGCACTTTACAGTCAGTATAGTAACACACGCTGTTCTTTGCAGTCAGTATAGTAACACACGCTGCACTTTACAGTCAGTATAGTAACACACGCTGCTCTTTACAGTCAGTATAGTAACACACGCTGCTCTTTACAGTCAGTATAGTAACACACGCTGTTCTTTGCAGTCAGTATAGTAACACACGCTGCACTTTACAGTCAGTATAGTAACACATGCGGCACTTTACAGTCAGTATAGTAACACATGCTGCACTTTACAGTCAGTATAGTAACACACGCTGCACTTTACAGTCAGTATAGTAACACATGCTGCTCTTTACAGTCAGTATAGTAACACACGCTGCACTTTACAGTCAGTATAGTAACACATGCTGCTCTTTACAGTCAGTATAGTAACGCACGCTGCACTTTACAGTCAGTATAGTAACACATGCTGCACTTTACAGTCAGTATAGTAACACACGCTGCACTTTACAGTCAGTATAGTAACACACGCTGCACTTTACAGTCAGTATAGTAACACACGCTGCACTTTACAGTCAGAATAGTAACACATGCGGCTCTTTACAGTCAGTATAGTAACACACGCTGCACTTTACAGTCAGTATAGTAACACGCTGCACTTTACAGTCAGTATAGTAACGCACGCTGCACTTTACAGTCAGTATAGTAACACACGCTGTACTTTACAGTCAGTATAGTAACGCACGCTGCACTTTACAGTCAGTATAGTCTGGTCTGAGGACTGTAATTATTTAGGGGTCTGGTCTGGGGTCTGTAATTATTTAGGGGTCTGGTCTGGGGTCTGTATTTAGTTAGGGGTCTGGTCTGTGATTATTAAGGGGTCTGGTCTGGGGTCTGTATTTATTTAGGGGTCTGGTCTGGGGTCTGCATTTATTTAGGGGTCTGGTCTGGGGTCTGTATTCATATAGGGGTCTGGTCTGGGGTCTGTATACATTTAGGGTTCTAGTCTTGGGTCTGTATTTATTTAGGGGTCTGGTCTGTGATCTGCATTGATTTAGGGGTCTTGTCTTGGGTCTGTATTTATTTAGGGGTCTGGTCTGGGGTCTGTATTTATTAAGGGGTCTGGTCTGGGGTCTGTATTTATTTAGGGGTCTAGTCTTGGGTCTGTATTTATTTAGGGGTCTGGTCTAAGGTCTGCATTTATTTAGGAGTCTGGTCTGTGGTCTGTATTTATTTATGGGTCTAGTCTGGCGTCTGCATTTATTTAGTGCTCTAGTCTTGGGTCTGTATTTATTTAGGGGTCTGGTCTGGGGTCTGTATTTATTAAGGGGTCTAGTCTGGGGTCTGTATTTATTTAGGGGTCTAGTCTGGCGTCTGCATTTATTTAGTGCTCTAGTCTTGGGTCTGTATTTATTTAGGGGTCTGGTCTGGGGTCTGTATTTATTAAGGGGTCTGGTCTGGGGTCTGTATTTATTTAGGGGTCTGGTCTGGGGTCTGAATTTATTTAGGGGTCTGGTCTGGGGTCATTAAATATTTAGGGGTCTGGTCTGTGGTCTGCATTGATTTAGGGGTCTGGTCTGTGGTCTGTATTTATTTAGGGGTCTGGTCTGGGGTCTGTATTTATTTAGGGGTCTGGTCTGGGGTCTGTATTTATTTAGTTATCTAGTCTGGGGTCTGCATTCATTTAGGCGTCTACTCTGGGGTCTGTATTTATTTAGGGGTCTGGTCTGGGGTCTGTATTCATTTAGGGGTCTGGTTTGGGGTCTGTATTTATTTAGGGGTCTGGTCTGTGGTCTGTGTTTATTAAGGGGTCGGG